>NC_081408.1:361119811-361294811 GCF_030272615.1 Cryptomeria japonica | reverse complement strand
GGAAAACTACAGAATCTGGAGTGATAGGATGAAGATCTATATCAAAATCCTAGGAAGTCAATATTGGGAACATGTTGTTACTAAATATAACTTGCCTAGTGGGATTTTGTTAGATGATCAAAAGAAGGAGCAACAAGAGAACAATCAAGCAATGGAGGCCATTATCAGTTCCTTGTTTGATTCAGAGTATGTTGATGTCCATGGATTAGAGACTTCTTTTGAAGTATGGAAGAAACTTGAGGATATCTATAGCGGTGATGAGCATGTTAAAATTGCCAAAGAGGAGAGTCTGAGAGGTAAATTTGATGATATGCAGATGGTTGAAGGAGAGAACATTCAACAATATGGTCAGAGGATCAAGGAGATAGTCGGTGAGATCAAAAGTGTTGGTGGTATAGTGGAGGATACAACAATGGTTAGCAAGGTGTTGAGAACCCTTCTATCGGTCTACTCTATCCGAGTTGTAGCTATTCAAGAACTCAAGTCTATTGATAAATCTAAGGTAACTCTTGACTCCATCAATGGTAAATTAATTGCATTTGAATTAAATGGTTTTGATGGAAGTGTTCAAATATCAGAATATGCATTTAGAGCTTCAATTTCAAATCCACCGGTAAGGAAAAGCAGAGAAGCTAGTTACAGTCATGAGTCTAGATCCAACAAAGAGGTTGATGATAAAGACAATCTGATTGAGCTTGAAGCATTGTTGGCCAAGCGGTTACCCAAAGGTACCAGTGAGTACAAAGGTAAATTACCTTTGAATTGTTTTGCATGTAACCGGATTGGACATATTGCTTCTAACTGTCCAAATGGAGATAATGAGAAGACACGTGAGAAGTATAAGAAGTACAAAGGCAAAGGTAAAAGAGATTGTCTCATTGTTGTGGATGGAGGAATTACAGATGAGGAATTTGGAGAAGATGCAAATGAGGACATTATATTTGTTGCTATTAAAGAAGAGACTTTAGATTAGAAGACATTAGTCTCTCACATGGATAGTTCTGATGATTGGATTATAGATAGTGGTTGTTCACGCCACATGACTGGTGACCAGAGTAAGTTTCTTACTTTGAAGGAATTTGATGGAGGTGTTGTGAGATTTGGGAATGAATCACCCTCCATGGTAAAAGGAAAGGGAACCATCTCTTTGAATGAAAAGAGCAGTGCAGATGATGTCTACTGGGTTGAAGGACTGAAACACAATCTTTTGAGTGTTTCTCAACTCAATGATAGAGGTTATCCACTGGAATTCAAGAATGGGATGTGCAAAATCTATGGAAGCAAAGGTGAAGTGATTAAAACCAGCAAGCAGACAAAAGGTAACTGGTTTCACCTAAGTTCTAAAGTTAACAATTGTTTTTTTGTAAAAGTTGAAGATAGTTGGATTTGGTATTGAAGAATCCGTCATGTAAATTTTGATAACATTGTAAAATTCAGTAAGTCCAAATCAATAAGAGGTTTTCCCTAGTTGGACAAACTGATGAATGATCTGTGTAAGGAATGCCAGTTAGGGAAGATGACATCCTCAACCTTTGAGAGAAAATATTTCTCAAGAGAACATTTGCTAGACTTGGTTCATACCGACCTTTGTGGACCAATAAGGACTAGAAGTATTCAAGGTGATCAATATTTTATGATCTTTACTGATGATTGCTCAAGAATGATGCGAGTCACATTCTCGAAGGACAAAACAAAATCCTTTAGCAAGTTTAAGGAATTCAGAGCCTTAGTTGACAAAGAAAGTGGAAGATAGATTAAGTGCTTAAGAAGTGATCAAGGTGGTGAATTTTCTTTAGAGGAATTCACTAGATACTGTGAAGGCAATGGAATTAAGAGGAAACTTTATGCACCTAGGACACCACAACAAAATGGTATTGCAGAGAGGAACAACCCGTTAGTTATTGAAGTTGCAAGGACTATGCTAATACAAGGAGGTGTAGCTAAGACATTCTGAAGAGAAGCTATCAGCACAACTGTCTACACAATGAACTAGATACTGGTTAAAAGAGGTAAGGATAAAAATCCTTATGAATACTGGTATGGTAGATTACCTAATGTCAGTTACTTTAAGATCTTTGGTAGCAGATGTTTTATCAAGAGAGGTGACTATGTTGATAAGTTTGATGCTAAGAGTGATGAAGGCATATTTCTTGGTTACTCCACCAAGAGAAAAGCCTACAAATGTTACAACAACCAAACAAAGAAGATAATTGAAAGTGCTCAAGTCTGAGTGGATGAGTTTCCCGAAGATTTAGGAGAAACTCGTAAGGAGAAGGAGGAAGATGAACCTTACATTCTGGTTTTGGAACCAGAACCGGTGAAACCAGAAGTTGGTGAAATGAATACTGCAACATTAGTTCAACCTGAATAGGTAGATTCTACAGAAGATGAAGAAAGTGAAGAAGAAGAACTAGAAGACCATGATCATGTTATTCCAAGGTATGTTAAATTAAATCATAATCCTGATCAAATTATTGGAGATAAAGATGCTAGTGTGTTAACTAGAAGAAGAATAAGAGATAATTCTCGTATGATCTCCACTATTGAGCCTAGAACAACAAATGAATCTTTTGGAGATAATCACTATATCAAGGCCATGGAAGAAGAACTTGACTAGATTGTGAAGAACAATACATGGACCCTAGTACCCATACCAGAGAACAATATTGTAATAGGTACTAAATGGGTATTCAAGAATAAAATGAATGGAGATGGAGTAGGGGTCAGAAATAAAGCCAAACTGGTATGCAAAGGTTATGCGCAAGAAGAAGGTGAAGACTATGGTGAGACATTTGCACTAGTTGCAATATTGGAAGGTGTTAGGAATCTACTTGCATTTGTAGCATATAGAGGATTCAAAGTATATCAGATGGATGTGAAGTCAACATTTCTAAATGGAATATTGGAAGAGGATGTCTACATTGAACAACCAGATGGTTATGCTTTGACTGAAGCAGAGGATATGGTGTGAAAATTACACAAGGCACTATATGGTTTGAAGAAAGCACCTAGGGTATGGTATGAAAAACTACATTCTCACTTGGTGAAGATAGGTTTTCAGAGAACCAGTGAAGACAACAATATATATTTCAAGATTGAAGGAGATAAGATACTGGTTAGTGAGGTATTTGTGGATGATATTATTTTTTGAGGCAATGATGACATGTGTGATGACTTTTCTAATGAGATGAAAAGAGAATTTGAGATGTCTCTGATAGGAGAGATAAAATTCTTTATAGGTTTGCAAAATCAATAGATGAAGAATGGTATCTTCATCACACAGTCCAAGTATGTGAAAGAAGTATTGAAGACATTTGGAATGGGAGACTGTAAACCAGTTGGAACACCAATGGTTATAGGTTGTAAAATGTCTAAGGAGGATGATTTTGCATCAGTGGATGAAAAGGAGTACAGGTTTATGATAGGGAAACTAAATTATATTGTCCACAATAGATCAAATATTGCTCATGCAGTTGGATTAGTTGCCAGATTGTAGAAGAGCCCGAAGGAGACACACATGGTAGCGACTAAAAGAATCTTTAGATATCTGAAAGGCACATTTGATTAAGGATTATGGTATCCATATGCAAGTAACTTTGATTTGAAAGTCTATACAGATGCAGACTGGGCAGGAAATGTTGATGACAAGAAGAGTACAATCGTAGGAACATTCTTTCTTGGAGGAAGGCTTGTATCTTGGAGCAAAAAGAAGTAGAGTTGCATACCATAGTCAACTGTAGAAGCTGAATATGTTGCAACATATATGAATTGTACCCAGTCAATCTGGATGAAACACATTCTAGAAAGTTTCAAGTTGAAGATTACAGAACTGGTAAGGATTTTCTGTGATAACACTAGTGCTATAAGCATTTCAAAGAGCTTGGTGTTGCATGCAAGAACCAAGCATATTGAGCTAAAGTATCATTTCTTAAGAGAGAAAGCACAGAGTAAAGATGTGTCACTGGAGCATGTATCTACTAAAGAACAACTAGCAGACATCTTTACTAAACCTCTGCCTAAGGCCACATTTGAGTATCTTAGAGGTCAGTTAGAAGTTGTACTCCTACATGAGGTCAATTAAGCCGATATGGAAGAAATCAATCCCAGAGCTCATTGAAGATCTTGAAGTAGGATTGGTGTAGAGTGGAGCTATTCCATAGGTGGAGAAACGAGTTGTAGATCATTGTTGCAGATTGGTGAAGCATGGAATGGTTAGCTAGCTGATATTGATATTCACTTTGGCATTGCTATCAAAGGGGGAGAAGAACTGTATGTTTGATGGGGAGAAGAAGCGTATACGATTGATAGCCGGTTACCAGCTGAAGACATGGAGACATAGTTGAAGGAGAGTATGTGATTGGAAAATTTAAACTAGGATTCCTATACCTGTGTATGTACATTACTCTGAATCATCGAAATCTTAGGGTATTGATATTTGTATTGCCATCAATGCCGAAGGGGAAGTTTGTTGGCATTGCATGAAGATTGCATTAATGAAGTATAGTGTTGTCATTAATGTCAATAATAACCGGTAATGGAGTTGTATTGCAACTAGTAGTGATGCAGTAATGCAACTGGTAGTAGAGTAGTAAAGGAAATTGATATTGGTATTTGAAGCAGTGTGATCAACTAGTAACCCTAACCTATTGATATGCCAAACCCTAACCGATGGAGCTTGGTGAATAGATTGTGTTGATCTATGATCAAATGGTGATTAGAGATGGAGATGCCACGTATGCATGATGCACGTGATGAGTTTCAAAGTGGTTTTGGTGCATAGAGATATCTGTTTTATCATGGGAATGAAAAAATGCACAGCATGAAGTGAATAACGCGTGATGAATTACAGGATCCAATGTTCAGTGATCCAGGAGTGTCGAAGTTGTCTTGAATAATATGTAGCTAATTGCTATGTAATCCAACGTTCATGTTTGAACCGATGTGTTGTGTTACCGACCTATTGTTTTGATTATAAGGTTGATGAGTTGTTTGTAATTATGTTGGAAATTTGGTTAAGTGTGGTAGTGTGATTGATTTCCCAACTAGAAGGGGTATCTAAAAATTGTTTTGAAGGCAGATAGGAGCATAAAAGGATTTGATTAAGTAGAGTAGTGCTATTACCAGATCAACAAAGACCTTGTTGTTCTCTAATAATTACAACAGTTAAATACCTTAACCGAGTAAGCTTTAACAAGATTGGTGCTTTCTAAATCCTCTAACCAAGTGATCCATTAGATTGGTTTTGAAATCCTCTATCGAGGTTACTCCTAATAGGGTATTGCCTTTAACAGGGTATTGCAGTCAATCCCTTAACCGAGTGGTCCTTAACCATATCTGTTCCTAACAGGACATTTTTGTAAAGCTTCTAACAAGACTTGGCTCCTAATAGGGTGAACTTCAGAAGAGTTTAGAATACTTGTGGGTATTCATCCCCACTGTGGTTTTTCCCATTTGGGTTTCCACGTCCAAAATCATTGTGTCAAGTGGTGAATGATTTTGTGGTTATGTTTTGATATGGTTAATATGATTAATTGGTAAAGCCACTTAGATATGATTAGATGATCGAAAGTGATCTAAAATGAGCTATTAATAATGTTAGTAAAGTGGTTTGATGTTTTGGTTAAATGGTATATGAGTTTCATATCTGTTACACTGTTATATTGGTATTCTAGTCAACTGGTAAGCTTGACAATGCAGTATCAATTTTTGATATAGTCTAAACCAGTTAGTTTTGCAAGTTGTTTATGAGTTGGGATTAAGTTTGGTGAAAATTTAGTTTGTTTTCTATATACCGATTCACCCCCCCCTCTCAGTAGTTGATCGGATCCTTATTGATTCATCATATCATCAGGCCTTGCATGACTTTTCCATGAGCATGGGGGTGTTGATGCCCCACGTGGCATAATTTTATTTTATTTTTATAAATTTTCAATGTATTTAAATGTATGTTATTAATATCTTTTAAAATTTTTTTCTCTACAAATGACCTTCATATGACTAGGTTTGGGGAATTTTTTTTCTTTTTTTTTTTCATTTCTTGACCGTTTTGGATCCAATGGCGAGGTTTGTTTTATCCCAACAACTCATCTATGAATCTTCCCCTACAAAACCATTATATGAAGCACATCCAAGAAACTCTTTTGACCAAACATTATTCAAACCCTATATCTACAATAATTTTAACAAATTTGTTAATCCCAAAACCCCAAATCTATAAACCAACCTACACAAAACACTCATACCTTGAAATATCTCATATCTTTCTTGTATTGCCATAGATTCAACTTTTCACTAGATCTATGAAAAATTAAAAGTTTGGGAAACACATTATATATTATGTTTTAGAGACTTATATGATGATAATCAAATATGGAAGTAGCATCACACTTCTTCAGAATGAGAAAAATGAAAGTATGGTTGATTTTAAATTCTTTTTCCAATCTAACAAACTTACATACAAATAATGTAACATGGTCCTTTCTAATAATGCCAAATAATTCATAAATAGGGTGAGGGGAAACCATATGACATAGACACCTTAAAATCCCAAAAATACAAAATAGCACCCCTAACTTCCTCTTTAGACACACCCTTAGACATATCATATTATTGTCAAAGGAAACAATCATAGGAATGACTTCTAGCAATAGATTTACAAGGTTATTAGTAAAGTATGTATAATAGCTCAATTAATATTAAAAGTATATAGAACTTATAATAGTAATCTCCTCTTCAGAAGTAACCTCCTATCTATCCTCATCCATAAGTATTAATGGTGTTTCTCTTCCAATTTATAAGGGAAAATTTATGAAAATATTTTGTGTTCCTACCCCACTCTATAAACCATTGAATTTTAGATTTTTTTCTTTTGAAAAATCTTCTCTCTTTTCATAGTCTTAAACCAATCTTTCATCAAATATTTTCTAGATTACAAATGTCTTCATTTTTTCTTCCTAAAATCATGATCACTTGAGCCTCTAATCATTTTTGGACATAACCTTCTTCTACTAAAAAATATGCCTAAAATAGATTTATTCTAGTTGTTCATCATTTTCTTAATAATGTTGAATTTTTGATCTAGCCTAAAGATAACATATCCTTGGATATATTAATGTTCCATCAACTAGAAATACAATCTCTAAAATTAAAATAGAAAAAAATTACTATAAATGGGATAAGAAGCTTTATAAACATTGTTAAACCAATTAAGGAGAAGAGGGATATGATTAGATCCATCTTTGGGTAAGGAAAAATAAATAAAAATTACTAGTTATCCCCCAAGAGTAATAAATAATGAATTTATCTAATTTCACTTGAATAAGATGTCTCTTGTATGTATGTATGTTTAACCAAGTGAAAGGTAGAACAATGCACTCCACATCTATAAGACTACTGGCAATTTTTATTTATAAAAAAGTTACTCTTACTAGGAAATAAATTCATATGTTCACCATGCTTCTCCAAGGGGAGGAGGTAAGCATTATGTGATGGTGAAATACTATGGCTTCCACCATAAGAAGGATGAAAACTACTAACTTTTATTTGGGGACCATTACATTAGGGAAAGATTGGAATTTGATATATCTAAATCTAATAGATCCAAATGTTGATCAAATTCCAAGGATCTTGAATGAACCTATTCTTTCCATTGAGCTGAATTGATTTGTTAAAGACACTGAAATTAGGGTAAATATGCAAGAATTGATGTAAAAACACATGAACAGTGAGCTACAGTCATCGGATCGAGCCATGAACCTGGATCTAAGGAATGTAATTGTATTTAGATTTGCTCCCAAAAGGAGCTCTTGATTTGTCGAGTCCATAGTAACGATTGCTCTGGTCCTCCACACTTTTCAGACTCCAATGGGGGATCGATTCATCACTATAAATAAAGCCAATTTTGAAGATTGCAGATCTGTATCTATTCATGCACACAATAGAAAAGGGAAATAGGTTGGGAATAGGGGTTTTCCTTAGGTCAAACCTTGGTTTTGGAATTAACCATGAAATAGAAATGAAATATGATGGAATTGCAGTAATGGAAATGTTCTCCGTTTGAGGGAGATGTTGAATAATGACTGAAACACAAATGTTATATCTCCTTGTGAAGTTTTGTTTTTCTTCAAATAGAATTAGGGTTTCATGAAGTCTTCAGCAACATATAACATAAATGTCAACTCTAATGCTTGAATCTTGACCTTATTTCTGCTCCAATGCTTTAAAGAAGACTGATTGCTTTCTCACTTGAACGTGAATTCTTGATTGCTTTAATTAATGCGTGTGTATTCCAAATTATATTGAATGTATATCAAAATGAGAGGGGTAGACCTCCTTTTATACTTTCTCATCAAAAAACAACTTAATTTTTTGACATTAGTAGACACATGGTTAGGATTCCTGCTCAAATCTTCACACTGTTAAGTGGCCTCAAATTAGGTCCTAATTGGGAGGACCAGGTTGCTGACTAATTAGACACCAAAAAAAGAGGGGAAATGAAGTGCAAAGTAAAAAATATGACACATATGGATGGTATTGATGGTCTTGAAAAGCACTGAGAGGGGGGGAGGGGGGTGAATCAGTGACACCAAAATAAGCACAACTTCAAACACTAACCAGTAGATGAACTTAACTAAGAATTTGAACAAAATACATGCTATCCAAAATGAAATAACAACATCCACATAAAGTAGAACATCCACCATAACACAAGTGTTTATACATGGAAAACTCAAATAGGTAAAAACCACGGTGAGATGGAATTCACAAGTTAACTATCTGCAGTAATAGAAAACTGACCGGTTAAGGTCTTACAAAGTGCTCTGCTAGGAGTGAATCTTGTTAGAGATCCCTAGATTGATTAGAAGCTTATACCATGTTAAGAGTACTACCCTGTTAAGAGTAACCTTGGTGGAGGATTTTAGAATCCAAACTAATGGATCACCTTGTTAGAGGATTTGTACAATGAATCTTGTTAGAGCTTACCTAGTTAGGGGATTTGATTCTGTTGTAATGATTAGAAAACAACAAGAAAGATTTTATCTATTATGAGTAGCACAAGACTTGCTTGATAAAATCATTCTAAGTACATTCAACACTACTCTCCATCTAAACACTTATCGCTCTTCAGCAAAAGTATTCACATAGATCACCTCTTCTATAATAGTTCTCACTTCATCATTAAAAATGATTCACTAAGATGTCTTTAAATAGACATAGAAACCTTATGTCGGCCATAGGAACACAACATCCTAGGTGCAGTGTATCTAGACATTTAAACATAACTCATCACAAAAATGACTACCAAACAAACAACGCTGGTAACTCATCACAAAAATGGATACCGGTTAAAACAATCAATACCGGTTGGAACACAATATGTGAACCGTTGTCCTGGAATCTTCCACTTGATCTTTATCTTCAACTTTATCTTCATTGTGATGCTGACTTAATGTAACCACATGTTATCTCTTAGGCACATACCGGTTGACACAGAGCACCAGTTAGAGATAGACCTTAAACATACCGGTTAACAATGTAAATCAATGAAGTTACACCGGTAGTCAATGTAATCATATATGTGTGTGTGTGAGTGTTTCATCAATGACAATCAGTGATGAATACATAATAATCATCATCAAGTCAACAATCTCCCCCTTTGGCATTGATGGCAACACTTAGAGAAAGAAAAAATACAATACCACTAAGTGTGCATACACAACATATTTACATATGTACTCATATTCCCCTTTAATGCAGTACTCCCCCTTAATGTATGCATACATACAAATTTTTGAAAAACACACATACATATTATTACTCCCCCTTTAACAACAATGTCAAAATGATAAAGTTAAATATATATATATATATATATAGAAAATCTATATCAAAGTGTTCATCATAAATTACAATTTTAAACAAGTTCATGCATTGGCTATTGTCAAGAAAATATTATTGAAATTATGCTTCATCTAGGATAGAGCATTCTTCCATGATTCCAATATGTTATCCGTATACTCAGAGGTAGACAACAACTAGGAATAGAATTCTTCCTTGAGTCAAGCGTGCAGGTTTTAGGAGTAGCAAGAATAGCTTCTGCACTGGACTAGGCTCTCTAAAGAATGTCAACCTGTGAGGTGAGATGACTCTTGAGCTCTCTTAGAGATTGGAATCTCTTAGCTCTCTCATTATCATTCCTGTTCAGTTTGTCATGCAATTCATCTATAGACTGGTTAAATGTATGAAGGGATTCTTGGAGTGGGACATATGCCTTGCATAACCTTTCTATTTCCCGCTCAGTTTCAAATTGATTCTTAGAAATATCAAAATAAAAGAAAGTAATATTAGAGGTAGAGGCAAGATACTTTCCTCCAGATTCAATAGCTTTCTTTAACAGACTGCCATTATGAGATAAAGCCATTTTGCTATTTTCAATGTGCTTAGCCAGTTTATCTCCATATGCCTTCTTGTGGCTCTTCTCAGTTGATATTTGAGCAGCATCTTCAAGTGATTTGATTTGATTAGAGGCATCTGCAACTAACTGACCAAGTTTGCTAATAGGAGTGGGAAGATGTGCGACAGAGGTTTCCGGTAGTAAACCGGACAAAATTTCTACTGCATTCTGGATTGTTTCTACTTCAATCCTCTCCTCTTTGAGTCACTTCTTGTGTGCTCGAGATTGCATAACATTAGCAATCTTCATCATTTCTGATGCACTCAAGGTATTCATATCAATAGGTCCTGAGATAGTTAAAGAGTCTTCATCATCATCATCAAGTAGTTCTTGCTTTTCCGGTTCAGAGGGTATACTCTTAATGATGGCTCTTTATGTGTTTTTCTCTGTTGTATCTTCTGTTTGCTAAGTAATAGATTCCTCAGTGGACTCCTTTTGATTAGTCTCAATGACTAGTGGAGATTGGGGTTTCTCCAGTTGTTCAGTTTTCGGTTCATTGACCACTTTTAGTTGATTACCCGGTTGATCACCTGATGTAACTTGTACTTCTGTGATTGTAGGAGGATCCATATCTGGTGTAGTGATGTCTCTAGATAGGTCTATTGTGTCCTAAATATTTTCATCAATAAGAATAATGGAATCATCCTTCTTCGTGGTTGGATAGACTACATTAGCTTGAACAATTTCCTCTTCATTCATTTCTGGTTGAGGAACATCGTCTGTAGTATCATCCTTACTGCTTGAGTGGATGACTTCTTCCCTCTTTTTGATTATACAGGCTAGCTGATGTGTCTCAGACTCAACAAATGACCTTTTTGCATTAAGAAGCTTCAGTCTTCTTACTTTAAAATCAAAATATGCTTTTTATAACTCAGTTAAAGCACTAATTCCATTTGATGATAGATTGGGAAAATACTGTACAAATACTTCATCAATAATCTTCTTTTCTAATTGAATGGCTTCGTCCCATTTATCTAACAAAGTATTATACAAAGAGACTAAAATATCTTTCTCCAAATCATGTGGAAATCTATTGTAATGACCCAAATAGGTTATTACCTGTTGGAGTACTTGCTTTTGCTCATCTTTAGTAAAAGAATCATAATGTTCTTTGACATTGTCAAACCCATTTCTTACCAATGAATTCATTGTTCTCTCAAAGATTGTGTCAGGTTTGTAGGTAGCAATATTCATAGGTGTAGTTGCCTTTGGCACTACCTTTACCTTCTTAAGTGTTTTGCCGGTTGCTTTTTCTTTCTTTGGTTCTTCTTCAGAATCTATACCCTCAGACTCTGGTTGCAAAATCAATTTCCTATTTCTTTTCTTTGGTGCGCTCTCCTTCTTAGATATTTTAGGTTCTAGTTCCTTCTTGGTTAGGACACTCTGAGTCGACCTTGTAGTCTTTTTCACAGGAGATTTTTCATCACACTTCTTTTTCTTTCCTTTTACTTTTGCTACAGGTGTAGTACCAGTTTCAGTTGGTGCAGCTTGGAATGCCGAGGTGTCTAATTTTGTCTTCTTTTTATCTTTGGACGATGCTAATAGGGTATTAACATAGCCGACCAGTAAATCATGATTGACCTCATAGCTCATATCTTCCATTTCTTCTTCTCTAGGTTGAATTGCTTGCATCAAGCAGAAGTCAGTGGTAACCGTGAAGACTATGTCTTTTGCAAAGTGTTTAACCACATCTTTAGGTAACCGCACTCTCATGCTCATCTTTTTCTAGAATTCATTAAAATACTTGTTTGTGGCAGCTGAAAAAGTATTCTTCACAGCCTTAATGTTGTTCTTTATTTGTGCATTGACCGGTTGTTCCTTGGACCATTCAATATCACGAATACCTGGTAGAAAGTTCTAAAAGTAGAAAAATAACCTAGCTAATAGCTGACCATATTTGAACTTTTGTGAATTGTCCTTCTTAATGGATTTCAAATTTGGAAATAACTGATCTCTGATAGCTTCACAAATATCATAGTCTGCATTATCAACTATCATTTTATGTGTTGTGTGAATTGCTCAAGATGGAACACTATTAATTCTACTGGAGTAGAAGACCCGATAGCCTATTACCATTGCTACAAGATTCACTGCAGGGTCTCTAATAGTGTTGATAGAGAAACCATGCTTATCAGGTGTAGAACTAGTTAGCTTGAAGATAGTGTCCTTTGAAATTCTTCTCAGCACAAGAATTTCACCGGTTGAGCAATAACCCATTACAAGCCTAATAGCCTCCTTAGTTATTGTATGGGTCCTCTCCAAATACATATTCTCTTTGTGGACTCGACTCAGGATGATTCTGATGTGTTCATCCTCAAAGTCTTCAAGAAAATAAGCGGCGTTATGAAACCCTTTTTCAAAAACCCTTGCATATTTTGCTTCTACTTTTCTATTCTTATCACAAAGTAATTTTAGCAGATTATAGATGTGTAGAGTTCCTAAATCTTTAATTTTGCAATCTATATAGCTGGACAAGTCACCTTTAACCACAACACCACTCAGAACTTGCGATAATGCATTATAAGACATAATTTCATCTGCCTTTAGAGCTTCCTCAGGCTCAACAGTTAGCATCAACCTCTCTATAGGTTTAGAAGTAGATGCCATTCTAGATTAACAGATTTCAAAGCGGTATACAAAGAAATACCTTGTATTTGGCACGTCGCTCCATTTTCCGGTTGAAATGTTCAAATGCACACCCGTTCGCCTATCTGCAACTTTTGATTTGGCTTGATTTCCCTAATCACAAAGCAATTCACCAATTTGCACCAAGACAATCTTGTTATGCTATGCAATCGCTTCAAATTTCTTTTTCGAAAGAGTTAGGGTAAAAAAGATATAGTAAAAACTTGCTTTTATCCACTTTACCATTTGTAATAAATGCTCACAATTTTAGGTTACAAAACCTAATTTTTATTTGCTGCTTAAGTAAAATACCGGTTGATAACATGTCAGCAAAAAAATTCAAAAATTTCTTTCCTGCTCATTTTACAAAAGGGTTCCGAAAATGTTTTACCGTTATGCTCCCCTTAGCCATGTTAGACAGGATTAAGTCACCGGTGCTCGATTCTCTTCACTGGGTGAAGGAATGGTTTTCTCTACAGGCAATTCTTCACTTTTATTCTTCCAAGTCTGGTTCATATCTTCTTTGGTTTCCTCAACATTAATTTTCTACTTGGCTTTTTGATCCTTGAAAGAGTTGACCGGTTTACTATTCCTTGATTTGCAAAACTTTGCCAAGTGCCCCGGTTTGTTGCAGTGGTAACAAACCATACCAGATGATCTCTAGGGTCCTGCATTTCCTCTTCCTGTTCTTTTTCTACATTTCATAGCCACATGACCAAAGTAATTACAAAAGTTGCAAAGAACATTTGTTGCCTTTTCCATTTCGAATGGACTAAACCGGTTGCCATAGGATCTTTGCCAGTTCTGGTTTACCCGGTTATCAAAATTCCTTATTCGGTCACTATTTGGTCTAGGATGCATATGTGTTACAGGATTGTTTGATCCATATCTGCACTCAATATGTTTATGCCCATACATTCCACATGTGTAGCAATGACCTTCAAACTTTCTAGACACATACCTAACATTAGTATTGTAACTTGCATTTCTGTTAGGTTTGTTCCTACAAACATTTGCAGTATGACCAGGCTTGTAACAAAAAAAGCAGATAGGTTTAAAAGCCTTCTTTCCGGTAGTCTTATTGAATTTAGAAGCAATTTTGTTCTTTGTACCAGAGGATTCACCTTTTTTAGTTGTATAAAAACCAAGTCCAGAGATATCACCCTTCATTCTCTATGATTGAATTTGTTCTTTTAGCATGGTAGAACTTTTGACGAACTTCTCCAATTTCTCATAGGCTTCAGTAAGATTTTTGACAAGATCTTCATTATTCTTAGATAGGTTCTCTTGCAGAGATGATGCCAACTCAAGATCTAGCTTTAGGTTTTCTTTTTCTTCTGTTTTAGCAATCAAGTCCTCATGTATAGTATCTTTTTCCCATTTGATCTTTATGATCTCCTGATCTCTTACCTTGATAAGATCTTCATCACCTCTTCTGGCGTCCAGTTCCTGACTCATGTGGATAGTGATACCTTCTAGTTCTCTTCTTAGATTCAATTTTTCACCATTCACCTTTTCAACTTCATCAGCTAAAGCTTCAATGTTGGCTTTATCTGAAGAACTGTTATCAGATATTTCTAGTAGTTTTTTAGATAACTCTCTCCTTTTGGTTTGAGAGACTTTTAGTTTGCCCCTAAGGGATTCAATCTCATTTCTGCTAGCTTCTAGCTCTCTAACCATCTCGAAGTAGCTTCTGTCCCCCATGGTAGTTTTAAGATTTCCTTCTAAGCGGTTAGGCTTCAAAGAAGTTAGGCTCTGATACCAATTGATGGTCTTGAAAAGCACCGAGAGGGGGGGGGGGGTGAATTAGTGACACCAAAATAAGCACAACTTGAAACACTAACCGGTAGATGAACTTAACTAAGAATTTGAACAAAATACATGCTATCCAAAATGAAATAACAACATCCACCATAACATAAGTGTTTATACGTGGAAAACCTAAATAGGTAAAAACCACGGTGAGATGGAACTCACAAGTTAACTATCTGTAGTAATAGAAAACTGACCGGTTAAGGTCTTACAAAGTTCTCTGCTAGGAGCGAATCTTGTTAGAGATCCCAAGCTTGATTAGAAGCTTATACCCTGTTAAGAGTACTACCTTGTTAAGAGTAACCTTGCTGGAGGATTTTAGAATCCAAACTAATGGATTACCTTGTTAGAGGATTTGTACAATGAAGCTTGTTAGAGCTTACCTAGTTAGGGGATTTGATTCTGTTGTAATGATTAGAAAACAACATGAAAGATTTGATCTGTTTTGAGTAGCACATGACTTGCTTGATCAGATCATTCTAATTACATTCAACACTGCTCTCCATCTAAACACTTATCGCTCTTCAGCAAAAGTATTCGCATAGATCACCTCTTCTATATCAGTTCTCACTTCATCATTAAAAATGATTCACTAAGATTACTTTAAATAGACATACAAACCTTATGTCAGTCATAGGAACATAATTTCCTAGGTGCAGTGTATCTAGACATTTAAACATAACTCATCACAAAAATGACCGCCAAACAAACGGTGCTAGTAACTCATCACAAAAATGGATACTGGTTAAAACAACCAATATCGGTTGGAACACAATATGTGAACCATTGTCCTGGAATCTTCCACTTGATCTTCATCTTCAACTTTATCTTCATTTTGATGCCGACTTAATGTAAGCATAGGTTATCTCTTAGGCACATACCAGTTGACACAGAGTATTGGTTAGAGATAGACCTTAAACATAACAGTTAACAGTATAAATCAATGAAGTTACACCAGTAGTCAATGTAATCATATGTGTGTGTGAGAGTGTTTCATCAATGACAATCAGTGATGAATACATGATAATCATCATCATGCCAACATGTATGAGCATAATAAAATCTCTAATTAGACCTTGGGACACAAATGCCAAGGTGAGGGAAAAATTGTAAAGGAGTACAATTTAGGATGTTACATTTAGCCTCCACTTTAGTGGGAGTATGAGACTAAGCATACTATCGGTAAAGTACAAAGTTTCACATTGAAAATATTTTATCAAGATGCCGAGGAGGTAAGACACACCAAGCCCCCAATGGAATTTAGGTATCTTACAACTTCAAGATCAAGATAAAAGGGACATCATATGAGAAAGAGAAAGATAACCATGACTACAAGCCTAGTAAGGTTCACTTACCATGAGTCATGAAAAGAAAAATACCAAAATTACAAAGAAAAAGACTAAGCTTTCAAAGTAACTTGAGTATCAAGATATGGAAAGAGAGAAAATTGAGCAGAGTGTATGTGCCCACATTAAAGCAATTGTGTACGCAATAATGGGAGAAATTTATTTAAGGTAGAATACATACATGAAAAAACAAGAACATTATCACAAAGATATGCCCCAAGAAAGGAAAAATCAAAGGATACAAAACACCTAATGGATCTACTCAACTATTGGGTTAGTATGATCTTATGATAAAAAATGTATATATTTGCATTGAATTGTTCTCATCCCCTAAAGAAAGTAGAACCACAATGGAAGAAGGGCATATGTGTCTTTTGAGTCAACATGGGAGAGACCAAAAGAGATCTTAATGCTTTGCATCATCCTTAAGTAGAAAACACTAGGGACAACAAATAGAAGAATTGAGAAACAAATAGAAGAGGATTACAAACAAGCAATAAAGGAGAGAGAGCGAGGGGATGTATGAGATGAATGAAACTAATCAATAAAGTCATCTATCTCCCAATCTTGCTCAACTTTGTTTTAGGAAGGTGGAAAATATGCAAGAGGAACAACTTCAAGCATAGTAGATGGAGCTACCACAAGTTACAAACAAGGACTATTCTCTAATGATGGATCACTTTGTCTGTTACTAGGAGATATGATTGATGCTTGTGAAAATTGTTTATATAAATCATTGTCAACATCAACACATATTCATATTCATCATTGGAATCATTAGCATCAACATTGTTAGCATGAACATCTCTTCATCAATATTAATAAAATAGGATCTTTGATACTAATAGAACATGAATCATCATCTTTCTTAGGCATTTTATGTCTTGGAGATTGAGGTTGAATTTCCTCCCTAGGGTTAGGTGAAGGATGGAAAAATGGGATCATATAAACATTTGGAGTCTTTGGGGAGGAAATGGTTTGAGAAGCAAGTTCACAAGCCTTGACATGATGTCTCCATCGATGTTCTCTCACACAACGGTCTCTTTTAGTTTTAAATGAGGGTTGTGAAGATTTAGGATCAATAAGCATATGCTTCGTCTCTTCCTTTAAAGAAGAATTCATGGGAGAAGTTTTTGAAGGTTGAAAGATAGGGGATGCTAGGAAATTTCCTTTTTAAGATGTAGCTGGTGGAACTGCAACATATAAAGGAGGAATAAAGGGTGTAGGAGGGAGACCAGGTCCATTGTGAGGAGGTAGAATGGGTTTATCATGAAGAAGAGGGATGGGTTTGGGATCTCTAGGCTTACTCAAGGATAAAATCATCTCATTCTTCCACTTTTGATAGGATTGAAAAAGAGCATCAGTACGAGGCTTAAGAGGCTCAAATTGTTTAGACCTAAAGTAATCAAGATTAACATCTCCGAGCCTCACTGTGGTTTGGTACATACTATGATTAATTGTTACAATTTTGTCATTAAGATGGAATTTCAAACATTTATGAACATTAGATGGAATCAATTTGATGGAAGAGATCCTTTGATGTCTCAACTTCACATGAAATTGATCCGATGTAGGAATGATAGAAAACATGTCGTCTAAACACTTAGTACCAACCTCAATGGGAAGAGCAATAGAACCAATAGTAGGACAAGAGAAACCATCAAATATTTTAATCACTGCATCAAATTTATTATACGTTAATTTATATGCAATTGTAAGGTATAAAGACATTCTTCAGTTATCACATTCACCATACATGTTGGATCAATGAGCACCCCTCATGAGAGTATGTATTTGATCTTCACAGTGATATATAGTGGACCATCAGGTGCTTCAATAGTTTCACTAGGATCAAAGGTAATACATAGGTCCTTAGGAGGTGTAGGTTTATCAATAAGGTTCACCACATTATTAGACTCTAGGCCAAGATCATTAGGAGAAAAGGAAAGATGATCAAACTCAATCACAATAGTAGAATGGGAAGGCAAAGGATTAGTAAAGATTCAAGGAGTTTTTGATTTGGAGGAGATACAAATTTATTTCCTTTGTCATTTACACCAACTACAGATATGGTATTATTATCAATAAGGTCTTGAATTCTAGTCCTTAGGGAATAACATTTTTTAGTGTCATGATTAGGTTGACAATGATATTGGCAAAATTTTTTGGAATCATGTTAAGGTGGCAAAGGTTTGGTTGTGTCAATTGGTTTGATGGGAGTAAGTTTCATTCAATAATTGTGTCATAATGCTATGAAAATATTAAGAAAGAGGAGTAAATTATTTTCTAAAATACTTGGATGAAGGAGGCATACCTGTTGTTGTGATTGCTACTTGAGTATTGTTGTTGTCATTGAACCTGATGAATTCCTTGTTCAGTTTAAACTTAACAACAGGTTATTGAGTACTTTCATTCTTATCAGTTGGATCCATTGAAGGAGATTGTTCAAATTGACTCAGTTGAAGTTGATAGTTATGAAGCACTCTGCACAACTACATAAAGAAAGTAAACTTGGAAAAGAGAATCTTATCCCTAATGTCTTTTTGCAAATTAGAAATAAAAATTCTTTGAACATCTTGATCAAGCATAGGATAAGAAATTTGAGAATACAAATGCTTATACCTACTAATAAAACCAGTCACTTTTTCTTTAACACCTTGCATACAATGAATCAAAATAGTCAAAGTAATCTTAGGACCAATATTATTGTGAAATTGTTGAATCAAAGCATTAGCCAATTATTCAAATGATGTAATTGAATGAGGAGGCAAGAACAATACCATTGCAATGCTTTGTCCCTAAATTTTCTAGTAAACAATTTAGCCAAAAGTCTTTGATCATGAGCAAAATCACTACACAATGTTTAAAATGTTTTCACATGAGTCAAGCGATCACCTTTTCCATTATAAAAATCCAATTGAGGAAATTTCACATGTTTAGGAGGGAAAACATGAACAATGCCATTATATAATGGGATTGCAACATCAAATGTGGGCACATTAAACCTAGATTGGTTCATGGAAGCTATTTATTGGTGCAAGGATGGTGTGGTTTGAGCTAGGCTATTAATGGTTGCTTTGGTGGATGGGTTGAAATTAGATATGTTAGATTGGGATGGAGGAGTAACATTATTAGATGAGGGAGGAGGTTGAGAATAAGGAGGTGGAATGCTATGATAGGTAGGTATGGGAGATGATTGGGTGACAAATGGAAGACTCACAAAAGGATAGATAAAAGAATGTTGATTGACAATGTTGCCCCCTCGATTGACATTTGTAGGAATAACATTTTTTGTGGAAGTAGCCATGATGTTAGATATGAAAGTAGGCACACTAGTCATAGAAGTAGTCATATGAATAAAATGATTAACTTGACTAGGATGTTGAGTGTAACCAAGGACTTTAGCACAACTTTTTAGAGGCATACTATTAGTGTCAACAACTTTAAACCATTATTTTTAATCCTTCAATAAATGGGATAGCCTCACTTTTTGGGTATTGTTGACTCATCCATTGTTGAAGATTTTCAAATTCATTGTCAATCTTCACCAATTGGTCAACAAAAACCCTAGTTAGTGATTCACCCTCATCATTAAGAATTATGTAAAGAATAAAGATAAATAACATCAATTGTTGGAATAGAATAACCACCCACATTCTCATGAAACAAGTTATCCAAAGTAGGCTCCATATTCTTTGTAATTAAACCTTGGGAAGCCTTAATTCTCCAACTTCTTCTCACGAGAATATTATAGGTAGGACTAATGGTAGTAAAACTCATGCACAAAGGAGGGAAATTTGAATTTGAAAACTATGATTAAGAAATACAAAATTTTCTAAAAATTGGTTGGTTAACCAATTAATTAAGCAATTAGATCATAGAATAACATTCATAAAGATCAGATTTGAAAATTAATTTGAAAAATTATACAATCCGCATGATAAATTTTAGTTATAAATTAGGGTTTTTGTAAATTCAACCACTAAATTTATGTATATCAAAATGAGATCTAGGGGGGAAAAATTGAATTTTAAATTAAATGAATAATCAAATCTAAAATAATAAATCCAAATTAGACAACCCACAAGCTCAATTTTAGAACTAAAAATTAGGGTTTTTTAAAATTTAACATCTAAAATTTGAAATTCAAAGAAAAATTAAACTTGAAAATGTAAATTTGAATTCAAAATTGCATAGACACTCAAATATGTAAACATAAATCAGAATTACAGGTGTAAGGAGTCAGGTTCACCAAAATGTGATGGTGAAAAATTAGGGCTCCACCATAAGAAGGATGAAAACCGCTAATTTTTACATGGGGACCATTACATTAGGGAAAGGCGGGAATTTGATAGATCTAAATCTAATAGATCCAAATGATGATTAGATTCCAAGGGTATTGAATAAGGCTTTTCTTTCCCTTGAGTTGAATTGAATTGTTGAAGATGTTGAAATTAGGGTAAATATGCAAGAATTGATGTAAAAATGAATGAACACTAAAATATAGTCATCAGATCAAGCCACGAACCTAGATCCGAGGAATTTAAATGTATTTGGATCCGTTCTTAAAAGGAGCTCTTGATTTGTCAAGACCATAGCGACTGATGAGCTCAAATAATGGTTCAATTTTGTTTATGTTTTCTATACTTTTACTGGTTTTGATAAGGGTCTAGATACTATCTATGTCCTAAAATTCTGTTAAATAATGGTCCTATTATGTTTCTATGAACTTGACAAAATGACATGAACTTACCCTTATATATATTCCTTTTTGGTTGAAATTATGATCAATGATGAAGTAACCCTGCTATGTTATTTATCAATATTAATCTTGCATGTAGTTAGATAAATGTTATTTTGGTGTGGAATAGATATACCTTTGTTTTGTACACGCTAATAACATGATGTAGGAGTTAACAAAGAACATGAAACATTCAAAGATTCACAGTGTGGAAGTTCATGCTAGTTAGCTGGTTGAAGACAAAGTCTTAGCACGATGAGTATTGAAAGAGTCAATAGCTAGTTATCTACAGGTGAGAGAGTATAATAATGAAACTTCAATATTCATGTTTGTAGGAGAATAAATCTAGGAGGGATAACTTTATGCTAGATTTTCTCTATAGTTGAAAAAATTTGACTGTTTCCTATTCAGAGTGTAACTCCTTGTCCTCTTTCTTATATTGTATTAAATGGTGTCCTCCTAATGTTCTAGGAGTGGAATTGCTAATGGTTAGAGTTAGTTAGGAGTTTCTTTGCTATAAATAAGTTCAGAAATCCATTCTCAGGGACAGTGAACATCAACTATTGTAATTTTGAATCTTTAGTTTTATTGCAGAATAGTTTTTAGCAAATACTATGATGTAACAGATGTTTTCATATCAATAAGATAATATTCCATTTTGTAGCACATAGTTGATTTTTGTGAAGACTTGCTAAGGGGGCCCACTTAGTGATAATTACACCCTTTGTATTTAGCTGTTATTTTCCTTCAATATTTAGTTTGTTGTCCTGGCGGTTGATTGTTCTTGTAGCCACTAGAAATCATCCCGTGAGGATTCTTGCAGCCAAGGTAGACATAGTAGTTTCCTATTTGCTTGCTATGGACTAAGTTTTTTTTTTTTTTTTGAATTCAAGGTAGTTTCTATTAAAACATTTCAATTATTCCTTTTTCCACGCACTTTACTTTTAGAAACATTTCATGATAAACATCATCCTTAGTGAGTTCTACCAGAGATGGAGGGCGGTCGGATCCAATATTCAAATCTGAGCAGGAGTTTTGGATCGGCATCGAGACAGTAGGCGGTAGATTACACAAAGATTCCTGCAGATGGGGGGGGTTCAGATGGAAAGGACCCTGATGATCCCGTGGTTTTGGGGGACCCAGGGGGAGGACCAACACCACATGAAGAGAGGTTAATAGATGAGAGCGGGAAAGAGCAAGTTCAAACTTCAAAAATAGAAGACGTCAACACGGTAGGAGCCCAAGGACAACAAGCGATTTGTGTCTCAGAGAACACGGTGGAAGGAAAAGATCACCCAGAAAAGGTTCTTTCATCAATGGACCTGAAGGGGGGACCCAATGGACAGACACGTAAGTGGTCCTCACTATTTGGGGTTAAGCCTAAAGGTAAGTCCTCATTGCTTCCTGTTAAAAACTCCTTGAATGTATCTCAAGGCAAGTTTGCTATTGTTGTTCCAGACCAAATCATAGATCAAAACATTGCTAGAATGGAAAACACTTTGATTGGTAATTTTTTTGGGTCAAGACCTAATATAGAAATAGTTCATGGATTTGTCAAAAGAAAGTGGAACCTGAAAGGTCATGTTGATGTGGTAGCAATGAACAAAGGCTGTCTATCTTTCTCTTTTTCCTATGATGAGGATAGAAGAAACATTCTTTGTAGTGGATCTTGGACAATAGGTAAATACATTATATACATCCAGAAGTGGTACCCTAATGTAGCGAAAGGAAAGAATTTTTTGGTCCAAGTCCCGATGTGGGTCAAGCTCCCTGGGCTCCCAATGGAATTCTGGGAGGAAGATGTTTTTGCAGGAATTGCCAATACCTTTGGGGAGCTCATCGCTATTGACCAGGTCATGACATCCAGAAGAAAGACTAATTTACGCTAGGATCTATGTTGGAGTCAAACTTGACATGAACATGCCAGAGGAAATAGAGATAGAATCAAAACTGGGGAAGTGGAAGCAAAATATTGTTTATGAAACAATCCCCTTCATCTGTTTCCATTGTAAAAAGGTTGGACATTGGGCTAAAAAATGTCCAAATATGGAGGATAAACCCTTCCCCCAAACTAAGGTCTGGAAAAAAGTAGACAAGCCACTAAAAGCCCTGGAATCCAATGATCTTAATCAGGAGAATCAATCTCAGATAAGATAGGTGGAGGAAGAAATTACCAGCGAAGTGGGTAATGAACTAAAGATTCAGATGCTAGAGTAGAATGTTGAGGACTCAGAGTACAAAGAAAAAGACAACACTTAGCAAGAAGAACCGAAAGAGGACAAGAAAGAGTTAGTCCCAGATAAAGTGAAAAAAAAAACCCTCAATCAAAGAGGAAGGAGATAACTTTAACCTTGTTTCAGAATCTCATGATCAAGATAAAGAAATAGATTGGTTCCAGGAGGCCCAACCTGATACCATTCTTGGCCAAGGGCTATCGGAAATTTCTCTAACCACCCCAGCAAAGGGAAAGCTGGTGTTTTTGGAAGAACAAGATCCAAAATGGGGAGATGAAGAAGACATAAAAAAGGCACTAGGGAAGAATGAAACAAAGCAAGAGGATGAAGAAGCAGCAGAGGATAAAAGAAGGAACAAGCAAAAGAAAAAGAATAACAACAACCCAGTCAATAGTACGATGACTAGAAACACCAGAAGCAGGCTTGGTGATGTGGGAACACAACATACTTCTCCAGGAAGACACTCAAATGCCAAGAAAAGATCTTTGGAAACAAGCAGGAACTTAGCAGATGGTACCCAAAGAACCATATTTGAGGTAGGTATTTCCAAAAATCCATGAAAATCATCTCCTGGAACATTAGGGGACTTAATAGTCCCCACAAGCATAATTTAGTTAAAAATATGATTAGATATAAAAACCCTGATATTTTTTTAATTCAAGAAACTAAGATGGTTAAAGATAAAGTTGAAAGTTTGAATATGTTCAAAAACGGTGGAGTCAGCGGAGGTAGTTCAGATGGTGTATCGGGAGGAATTGTTAGCTTCTGGAATAAAAACAATGTACAATAGAGGTGTTGATTCAGGACAACAATCTGGCTTGTATAAGATTTAAGCACATTAAGAATTGTACAACTTGGGTTCTAACTAACATTTACGCCCCCAACACAAAGACTGGTAGAAGTGAAATGTGGAGATATCTAACTGGGCTGAGAAGTAAGTTTGCTAAGGACAATTGGATAATTATGGGAGATTTCAATACTCCCCTAAAGGAAAATGAGAAAAAGGGAGGGAGTCAAGCTAATCTGGATAGCAGACTGGACTTGATGGACTTCATAAACAATAATGCAATTCATGATCTAGAGTTGCAAGGAGTCAAATACACCTGGACCAACAAAAGAAGTGGTGAGAATCTGATCCAGGTTAGACTCGATAGAGCTCTTCTTTTCTTAGATTGGTATAATCTTCATGATTGTTCATTATCCTCTCACATAAGGGCTGGATCAGATCATTATCCCATAACCTTCACGGCTGAAGTAAAGAACAGAAGACGACATTTCCCTTTTATATTTGAAAAAATGTGGACGAGACACCCAGATTTGGAAAGTAAGATTAAGGAATGGTGGCAGGTCAGTATTGAAGGGAACGCCATGTACAAAGTGATCAAAAAGCTGAAGAATGTTAAAGATAATGTTGAGAAGTGGAATAAGGATTGCTTTGGGAACATCTTTACCTCAAAAGCTACAACCCTCTTAGAGCTCAAGGAAATCCAAGATGAGATACAGATCAATGGTTACACTAATATGTCTAGAAACATTGAAGATGCTATTCTTATGAGATATCATGATATAATAGCTAAAGAGGAAACCTACTGGAAACAAAGATCGAGGAATGTCTGGTTAAAGGAGGGGGACAGGAACACTAAATAATTCCATATGTCCACCTTAAGACATAAGGCCATGAATAGAATTGTTCAGATTAAAGTGAATGGCAGATGTGTTGTTGATGATGATTCCATGAGCAAGGCTACTATGGATTTTTTCTCTAATTTACTTGCTAAGGATCAGAATTTGGAAATACAGGCATGGAGGGAACTTTTGGACAACATACCTACCATTTTGGGGGAGGAACAGAATGATCACCTGTCAGCTATCCCTGCCCATGAAGAAATTTTGATAGCTGTCAAATCCTTTGAAGGCAACAAAGCCCCAGGTCCAGATGGCTTTCCCATGTTTTTCTTCCAAATGTATTGGCATATTATAGGAGATGATGTCACCAGAGCTGTGAAAGAGATTTTTGGTGCTAGAAAACTGTTAAAAGAAGTTAATGGTACTTTTATTGCTCTCATTCCCCAAAAGATGGGGGCAGACTCTATGGATCTTTTCAGACCTATAAGTTTATGCAACTCTGTCTATAAGATTATCTCTAAGGTCCTAACCTCTAGAATTTTGAAGCTGCTGCCCTCCATCATTTCACCTCAGCAAAGTGGTTTTGTCCCGGGAAGACAAATTTTGGATTCTATCATCTCTGTTCATGAAAATATCCACTCACTAGTATTCTCTAAAAAAGAAGGTTTTTAAAAAAAACTGGATCTCTCTAAAGCCTACGATAGAGTGGATTGGGATTTTATGGTGGTTGTTCTCTCTGCTTTTGTCTTTAGTCCTAGAAGTGTTAGCCTTATTAGACAACTTGTTTCTTCGGCTTCTTTCTCTATTTTAATGAATGGCTCCCCCTGTCCTTTCTTTAAAGCCTCAAGAGGTCTCAGGCAGGGGGATCCTCTATCTCTAGGGATCTTCATCATCATGGCGGAATGCTTGGGGAAATGTATTGGTAAGCTGGTTGAGAAAAGGGAGTTTTGCGGTTTGAATCCTTCTTCGACAGATCAAATATGCTCTCATCAATAGTTTGTTGATGACTCTATAATAATGGGAAAAGCCATAGTAAAGGACTCTAGAAGACTACAAAAGGCTTTGGACAACTATGGAGAGGCCACTGGTCAACTAATTAATTGGTCTAAAAGCTTTGTTTATTTTATCAATACCCCAGAGAGAAGGAGGATTAAAATTAGTAACATTCTGGGAGGCCAAATTGGTAGTCTGCCTGCTTCTTACCTGGGGCTCCCCTTAGGCCTTGATCCCCCGGACACCTTTTGGGGAGCCTTGGTCGATAAATTCCACAAAAAGCTATCTCGATGGAAGGGAGCTCTCCTTAGTCAACCAGGTAAGGTCCAACTACTTAAATCCACTCTACAAAGTATCCCCCTCTATGCCATCAGTCTGTTCAGGATCCCAGCTAAGTATACTGAGGCCATTGAAAAGATTCAGAGATCCTTCTTATGGACATGGGTGGAAGAGAAGAAGAGAATGAACTTAATTGCGTGGGAGAAGGTCTGTAAGCCAAAGAATAAAGGAGGTCTTGGCCTTAGAAGAATAAGAGACATAAATGATCACCTCATGGCCAAACAGATTTGGAGAGGATATAGAAATCAAGGAGAGTGGAAAAAAATATGGGACAACAAATACAAAAGCCAATGCCTGAATCTTCAAAGTTTCCTCAAAGCAGAGATCATCCCAATTGGTTCCAATATTTGGAAAAATGTCTCTAGGACTAGAGACTTAATTATCAAAGGTATAAAGTGGAAGTTGGGGAAAGGGAATCTTATTCAATTTTGGGAGGACCCTTGGCTTCTGGATTCCCCTTTGAATGGAAACCCTGAGTGGAACAGATATCATAACCAATGCAAGGAAATATTTGGAACCAAGGTTGAGGATTACTGGAAAGATGGACAATGGAAAGACTTATCTCAAGTGGATCAGTCTTTAGGTAGTTTGAACAAAGTTATGAACTCTATGGTGAGGATTGAAGAAGAAGACCAAATAATTTGGAAACTCACAGCCAGTGGTACTTTTTCAGTGACTTCTCTATATCATCAACAGTTCAAGAACATGGAAAGTCCTTGCTAGGCCAAAGCTTGGGTGAAAGGCCTCATCCCCAAAATCAATATTTTCTTTTGGATAGCCCTTCAAGACAAAATTCTCACTATTGAGAATATCAGAAAAAGAGGTATCAGCATGCCTAGTTTCTGTATTCTCTGCAAGTAGAATGAGGAGACTATAAATCACATGCTCTTCCATTGTCCCTTCTCTGCTGATGTTTGGGGAAGTTGTCTGGATCAATTCAATATTAGTTGGAGCTTCCATAATTTGATTTAGGAAATTTTCAAGTCTTGGCATCATCCTTCAAAAAACAAAACCACAACCTTATTATGGAAAATTGCTTTACCCCACATGTGTTGGGGTCTTTGGAAAGAGAGAAATGATAGAATTTTTAGGGAAAAGACTACTAAGGCTAAAATTGTGTTTGAAAAAATAAGAAGAAGCATAGTGGAAAATTTGAATATCATAGGTGGTTTGGATAATCCTCACACTAAGGAGGATCAATGTATCTATAAAAAGTGGAGATTAAAGGCTCAAGAGAGTGTTCAGAGCAACCCTAGAGAGGGAGTGAGATGGATCAGCCCGCCCGAAGGATGGATGAAAATTAATTTTGACGGGGCCTCTAAGGGTAACTCGGGGGTTGCTGGATGTGGAGTGGTCCTAAGGGATGAATGGGGAATATGTAAAATCATTAAATGTATTCCCATAGGAAATCAAACCAATCATGTAGCCGAAGCCATGGCGGCCTATCATGGGATGATCCTTGCCAAGGAAGCCAAATGCACTAAAGTTTGGTGTGAAGGAGACTCCTTAAACATTATCAACTGTTTAAATATGAAATTCCCACTGTCTTGGTCTATTAGTAATGCTATTAAAGCTACTAGGAAAATTAGCGAAGAGTTTGACATGTGTGTTTTTACACATGTTTACAGGGAGGCCAACTCTTGTGCTGACTGGGCTGCCAACCTGGCCTGCCAATTGGGAGACATCATTACTAATTATGGTGAAACTGAGATTGCAAGCGAAATGAAACCCTTTCTCAATCAAGACCGAAGCTATACAAGGCAACGTGGTACTTTTAATCATTATTTCTAATGACCTTTCTGCCTTTTTCGATGCAGGGCTCGTTTGAAGATAATGAACTTTTAAATAGGTGTCTTATCATAATTACTTGGCATGGATTCTGGGTGCTCTTACAGAATAACCATAGAAACCAGAGGGAAGTGATCAAATAGAGAGAAGGCATTGCAAGGAAGGAGCTATAAAAATGGGAGGTAACAAGAAGAGATTTGAACCTGCTTCCCACTCGGACTGGAGAAAGAATGAAGAAGTCTGGGATATCCTCCAGCAAGGAGGAATGAATGTTTTCATGGAACGACTAAGTGGGAAAGACCCCACAATTACTTCTTACTTCATCAAGAACTGGAAAAATGGAAAAATTCTGATTGGTTCACAAATGATGAATGTCGACGAAGAGGTTATTGCCAAGGCCATGGGGATGTCTACTGAGGGTATGAAATTTTACAGGGACAGAGGAATATCTGACAAAGCTGCAGACAAGTTTCTAGTTACAGATGGAGAGAGGTGAAAGATGATCAAAATTGACAATTCCTACCACTCCCCGAAGAGAATTTGCAGGCCTTGGAGGTTTGTTCTTTTCATTTCTATTGAATACATTACCTTAGATGGTAGGTTTACCAGGGCCTATGGGCATCACTTCATTCTTCTTAATCATTTTCGTCATGGAGAAAGGGTTAGCCTTCCCTATTACCTTGCCTGTTCTATGGATCATACTATAAAGGAAATCCAGAAGGATCCTAAAGGTGATCATGCCCTCCACCAGGGGCTTATGGTCCTAGTTTATAAAATGCTAAAGGGGTAGTGCATTGAAAATCCTATCAAAGGAAAAAATGCTAGAGATGAAACTATAGAAAGTAAGGATAGTGGTTTTAATTTTCACTCGGCTACTGAGGGAGAGTCAGAGGAAACTAGCAAGAAAGGGAGGATTAGGGCCAAGAAGAGGAGGATTATTGTGGACTCTAATACGTCGGACTCTGCAACTAAATCCCTTGAGGAAAAATCTGCTAAAAAAAGGAAAGGGAAAACCACTGGAAAGAAGGCTCAGAAAAAGAACATTAAAAAGGGGAGAAATTCCGACTTCAATCATGTTCAGATTGAATTGGAAGAGGAGGCTGAAGAAAACAAGGTGGTTGATAGTCAGGATAATGAAGGGGAGGGTAACCCGGTGATGGATAATTTGGAGACCGTGAATACCACAAATCCGTATAAGGAGGAAAAAGGGGATAAAAGTGACAATGGTGACAAAGACACTGTTAAGGCCTTTTGTGAGACCATCACTACTATGGTGAAGGATGTTAACAATTTAAAAACTAATACATAGGCCATTGCAAGAATTACAGTTGGTGACAAGCCCTTGGTGGAACATGTTAAAGAACTGGTGGCCGTTCTGCATAATGCACAAGCTATTGAATGTATGGTTGGAAAAATTATGGCAACAAAGAAAAAGGTCAACGAGATGGGAGATCTTAAGGAAATGGAAAACAAAATGAAATATTTCAGCACCAGAATTGACAAGCTGGAGCTCAATGTAAAGAAGATTGCCAACCAAAATTTTCAAATCCTCAAATCCTCGGTGGACAACATGAACATCCTTATTAACAGGTTTGAGAATGATGCAGAAAAGGATGGTGATAAAGAGCAGTCGAACAAGAAAGGGCATGAAAGGAGGACCAGAGCTAACACAAAGAAAAAAGGCGACATCGAAGGTCGTGAGCTGGAGGATCTGAAGACCTCAGCGAACAACATGAAACAAATGGTTGTTCACACTGAGGAAATTATGAATAGTATTTAGTTTCTATTGCTGTCCCTAGTTAGGTCTCTTTGTTGTCTTTATGCTTTCCTTTGGTTGTCTGTACCGAGATACTTTATTATGTAATGTTGTGTTAAGTTGATCCCTTTCGGTGGGTTCATTTTGTTTTTTGAAGTGACCAGGCACTTTTTTTAGCAGTTCTTTCTCCTGGTTTGTACAAGGTATGGCTACCTTTCAAATACCTGCTTTTACTTAATCAAAACATTTCCTTATTAGTAGAATGGCTACAATAAGGATTTTAATGCATATAATTTGCTGACCCATTTCAAGTATATGCGCTGGGTTGAAAAAAAATGAGCTCTCATGATGATCATATAACTACTTAGTATGGATGTCCAATCCCTAAGTCATGGCCTCAGAGTCTAGTTATTGAAACCATTAAGAGAGACAAACATTTTTGGCATCATTTTTGAGGATGGTGTCAAACTAGGGGACCTTTTGTAGTTATTTTTAGCTGTATTTTATTTCTAGTAGTGTTAGAGTTTGCTTTACATACAACTTTCACTTTCAAATAGTAATGATCTATTGTTATTTCTAAGTTAAAATTGCATGCATAGGAGAAGAGATGCGTTAGCAAGATTTCTTCCTAATGATCCTTATCCTAATAATTACTTAGAAGAAGCCTTTAATCGACTAGAAGAAGGACAAGATCAAGATATAAATCCTTTCGCTGATATATTTGCCAATTTTAACAATCCTGAAGACCCAACTGGCCAAAATCCTTTTGACAACCCATTTTCTTTGATACCTTATCAAGCAGGTATGGCTGCACAAAATCAACCTAATTAAAAAACTTTTGAATTCCCTATCACTGACCAAAATGATAACAATAATCTCAAGAATATCCCTGCTCCAGTTCTCCCTAAATTCTATGGTTTAGTAATAGAGGACCTAGATACCTTCTTGTTTGAATTTGATATTCTCTATAGAAGCTATGACTACACTACATATACTCATAGGCTCAAATTGTTTCCTACCACACTAAAAGAAGCAACATTAAGATGGTTCATGAGTTTAGGAAGAGATGCTGTGGACATTTGGGCAACCATGAAAACACAATTCCTTGAGAAATATAAAGAGTATTGTAAATGTGGTAATATGAGGGGAGATGACATCTTTCTAATGTAGCAAAAGTAAGATGAGAGTTTGGAGGAATACATTTCAAGATTCTTATTTTGTCTACAAAAATCCTCAAATCATACACTTAATCAAGAATCTCAAAAGTATCTCTTCCTTGGAGGAATCAAGGAATGTTGTACCAAAGTCTTGGACCTGATGGGAGGAGGAGATATTACTCAAGTCGCTTGGGATGATATCAAGAAAATATGTCAGAACTACTCTAGAGAAGCTATCAAGAAAGGAAGAGGTTACTGCCATAGTATGGGTAAATCCTCCACTAATGGAGTCTCAAGGATGGAGATTGATTATTTTCTATCAGATTTCAAGCAAGACATCATAAAAAATATGGCTACTCAGTTGGATACACTTCAAGCCAAAAAGAAGTAGGAGGAGGTAGAGGCAATGCTGCAAAATATTGCATAGACAAAAGAAAAAGGATTGCAGGTGCAAAACATTAGCCAATATTGAAAGAAAACCAGTTCTACCAGAGTTCAAGCTGATTGAAGGAGATAAAGATCAAATTTTCTACATTGAACAAAGAAGGCCATGGACTCCAAGACAAGCTATGCCACTAGATCCACTATCTTTCAATGGTCCTTATACAAATTCTTATAATCCTAATAGTCAGTGGCAACCTTCTTACCCACCAAATTATGAAATTTTTCTTCACAACCTTGGAATAATCAACATACATGGCCCAATTATCAGAACTCCCCATCTCCATGGCCTCAAACTTAGGGGAATTGGCATCAATCTCAAATAGGTTGGCAACCACCTCAAGGGAATTGGCAACATACATCCCATTGGAGGGGAGGACAACAAAGGCCAAACCAGTCTACTGGTTACCTAAATCCATCTCAATAACCTCAACGACAAGCCTTAATGCCTCCTCCTAACCCAAATGTTAGTTTACCTAGACCTACTCAATTTCCAGAACAACCTGTCCCCAATCCTAACAACAAACAACAACAACAACCTATTTATTTTGCTGATCCAAATAAATATCCTGCATATGTTGTAAGCATAAGTGATATAGATTTCTGAATAGGAATAACTTTTCTAGCACCCTCTTCCTCAATGATAACTGAGTTACCTACATAAGAAGTTGAGTAGGATAATTTGCCTAGTCCACCTGTACCACCTAGTCAGACACAAAAATGTGATGCAAGACCTCCATTTTCCCAAAGTGTTAAGATGGAAGTAACAAAGCAAAAGGAGGAACCAATGATTGATCTCATAGATCAATTGAAACACATTTGTGTCAAAATTCCTCGATTCGAAGCCATCAAATATGTCCCAATCTACAACAAAGCAATCAAAGAGGCTTGTTTAAAGAAACTAGGAAGAAAGAAAAAGGATCCACAAATAGTGCATGTAGTAGGCCAACTAGCCGATATCATGCTTGGAAAGGTGACTGTTCCTAAGTATTTTGACCCTGGTAGCCTTGTAGTTGGAGTTGTTATCAATGGAATCCAAGTTCAAAATGCCCTAATTGACCTAGGTGCAGTTATCAACATGATGACAAAATATGTCATGCAACATCTAAATATCACTACTCTAAGACCTACCCCTACTGTCATGCAGCTAGCCTGTAGTTATACTTTTAGACCTGATGGTATGGTGGAAGACCTTGTAGTCACCTTGGATTCTTGAGAATACCAAGTTGATTTTATGATTATATCTCCAAAAGGCAACTTTGGGTGGATATCCCATTATTTTGTAGACCTTGGTTGGCTACAAAATATACTTTTATAGGATGCAGGTTAGAGGATATGATAATTTTAGATGACATGTCTACTAAGAAGCTTGCACTATATCCCCCTGCAAAACCTCAGCTTGACCTGCAACAACCAGTGTGGCCTAACATAGGGGAAGAAACAAATGAAGTCAATTCAGTTGCACAACTTATGGTGATAGATAGGGATCCCTTCCTACAACTTCAAGAGAAAGATGAATTGCTCTCTAACATCCTTCATAGTCATTATGAAGTAGTTAAGAAACCAAATTGTTGTTCATTAGATCTTGTATGTCCATTACAGTTAATCCTTCCTCTTCCCAGTTCAGATAACTTTCTTGCAGCCAAAGATCTGCTTCATACACTAGTGGCACGTGAGGTACAAATACCATATCTTACTGAAGCATCTATGATTGAATTGACTAAGCAAATATAAGTATCACCAAGAAAGTGTTTCAATATTAATAATAAACCCACTCAAGATCAGAATGTGTCTTTGGTAGAATTGTTTAAATCTCACAAGAAGGCATTTACATGGGATTACCATGATATGAAGGGTTTGGATTCTAAGTTTTGTACACATAGGATTTATATCGAAGAAGATTGCAAACTAGTGAGACAACCACATAGGAGAATTAATTCTTGCATTAAGAGAGATAGTAAAAGGATAACTTCAAAAATTACTGTTGGGATAATGTGCAAATATATGTTTGGATTGATTGAGTGATGTGTTGTCATTGCTGTCAAAATATTCCTTTGTGTGTTCTAGTGTTGCAGTCAGATTAAGTGAGTTGGTTTGGCCAGTGTGTTGTAGATGATTTGTTATGGATTAAAGGGTTTTGAGATAAGTATCTCTAGTTGGTTAAACTCAAGTTTTAGTGGTTCGCATGAAGATTTTATTGAGTTATGAGATGCGGTATTGTGGTTGGTTTTTCAGTTGTTCAATGTTGATCAATGTTTTGGATTTTGCTCCGCATTGCTCCATGTTGAAATATATTGGTTTGTGTATTTGGCAGTGTGTTTGGGACATTTTGTTGTGTCCTCAATTTAGATGGTTCATAATTTGGAGGTTTGCAAGTGAATCTTTCAGTTTGACAGTCATTCCGGTTAGTGTTCTTGAAGCTCAGTATAATGATGATGAAGATTCTAGTAAGTGGTGTTGGTGCACTTGTTTCTGTGTTAATTCATGACACTTTTGATGTTTCTAGATCATTTCATATTCATGTTGATGGTCCGCATTGATCGTTGTGCTCATTGTTTATGATTTTTCTTGATCTAGTGGCGTTCTTCATGTTCTTCGTTGACATGATGATTGTAGCATGTTGTGGATGTTTGAGACATAACTTTTGGAGGTATTTCATGTTCGAGGTGTTAATTTAGGTCCATACTATGTCTTATCTGACATTGTTTTGGACCACATAAAATATTGTAGCGTGTATGGTTATATATTTGTAATTTATGATGTGTGTTGAGTTGACCTTGAAAGATAGGTTGATGATATGTATAAATAAATGTAATACTCATGTGAGAGAGGTATCTATGTGTGCAAATAATTCTTTGATCTTTTGGAAGCAGTGAAGTAGTGTGACGAAGTGTGAAGAAGTGTGAAGAAGTGCAGACGAGAAGAATATGTGCCTAATTGGAATTGTAACTAGGCATTAGGAGAGGCTATTTCCTCAGTTCATGATCTTCCACATGTAATCTGAATATGTTTGTAAGATAGTGAGTCTTCCCTGGGTTGTAGCCCTTTTTTGTTTTCGAGTAGTGAGCTCTAGACAGTTTGCCTGAATGCATGTGCATTCCCCGTTGTAATAGTTTATATACTTCTAACATGGTATCATCATATTGTGGGTAGGTTCCCATCATGGTTTTTCCCTTGACTGGGTTTTCCATGTCAAAAATCTTGGTGTTATGTGTGTTATTGATGTGGTGTTGATTTATGATTTCATTGTTAATTATCAGATTTGAAATTGTGTTTGAGTTAAGAAAAGATTTTAAGAAAACTAATTCACCCCCCTTCTCAGTTTTCTGCCTTGTTGCCATCAATTGGTATCAGAGCAGGTTCCTCCAAATAAGCTTGATCACTTGAGGTGATTTGGGATGACAACTTATAAGAAGGATGGTTCATGATTTGATGGATAAAACTACACTCTTTGGAAATGCCGAATGTAGTGTCACTTGAGAAGATTATTGGAAAATTACTAAAAATGTGTATAAAATTCCTCAGAACGGTCCTACAACTTTGGATGAGATAAAGGAAGCTGAACACAATATTAGAGTTAAGGAAGCATTGTTGAGTGCATTGACTGATTCTGAAATGACAAATGTGATGGATTTGCAAACTGTTCATCAAGGTGACCGTCATGTGAAGATTGCCAAGTTGCAGAGCTTGAAGGGAAAGTATGAGTTGTTGAAGATGGGCGAAGATGAGAACATTACTTTTTTTATGTAGAAAGTGAATGAACTTGTGTGCAAAATCATATGTGCTGGTGGAGTATTGGAAGAATCAGATATTATTGCTAAAGTGTTGAGATCCTTGCCTCCCGCTTACAAGCACAAAGTTGCTACTATTGAGGAGATTTGGACTGTGACTAATGTGACTAAAGACATGCTGATTGGAATGCTTTCTGCCTCTCAACTAAGTGAGTTTGGTGACTCTCTTCCTAAGACAAAATCTAAATTCAAAGCTACTATTTCTAGAAAGCAAAAATATGATCCAGGAGAAAGTTCTTCAAGAAGGGTATCTAGATATGAGAAGGAGATGAAGGAGATGGAAGAAGAAGAAAAAGAACTTGAGGAGCTTGAAGCCCTTAATGATAGGATATTGCCTAAAGGAGCCGATAAGTATGAAGGAAACTTGCCTCTTAAATGCTTTTCATGTAATAAAACAGGTCATTTTGCTTCAAGGTATCCGGAAATAGTTCCTAGGAGGCAATACAAGCGCAAATTTCAGAAAAAATGTTATTATGTTTTTGATGAAGGTATGATAGATGATGAATCTGAGAAATGAAATTTAGGTGATGACAAATGGGTATTTATTGTTATCAAGGAAGATGATCCAATGCCTATTGATTTTTCCATCCGCATTAATGAGGAGAAAGCCTTTGTTGTTAAAGTTGAAGAGAAAGATGAGTGGGTTATTGATAGTGGTTGCTCTCATCATATGACAGGTGATAAGAGTAATTTTGTGGGTATGGAAAAATATGATGGTGGTATAGTAATATTTGGTGATGATAAAGCTGGTATAATCCATGGTAGAGGTTCCATATCTCTTGATGGTAAGCATAGAGGAATTCACTTATGATGAGCTCAATGCATTTTGTGGAGAGCATTGAGTGAAGAGAGTTATCTGCACCTAGAAATCCTCAGCAAAATGGTGTTCTGGAGAGAAAGAATAGAACAATTCAAGAAGCTGCTAGAACCATGATGTTGGAAGGAAACATTCCACATATCTATTGGACAGATATTGTGAGTACTGCTGTATACACTCTTAACCAAGTGCATATCAAAGATGATATCGATAAGACTCCTTATGAGCTATGGTTTGGTCATGTTCCTACAGTTAGATATTTTAGAATGTCTGGAAGTAAATGTTATATCAAAAGAGATGAAGATCTAGGAAAGTCTGATTTTAGATGTGATGAAGGAATTTTTCTTAGTTATTCTACTAAGAGAAAGGCCTACCGATGTTATAATAAGAGAATGAGAAAGATAGTTGAAAGTGCTAATGTGAAAGTTGATGAAAGCAACGAGAGACAGACCAGATCCTACAGATATGATTTTGATGATCAGGATGTTAGATCAGATAAAGGAAAGCAAGTGCAAACCCAAAATCTAATTTATATTGTTCCGAAAAAGCCAAAAAATCAAGGAGAGACTAGTGCTTGGCCATTTCATTTCACAAGCTGGTATCCAGGTTGGCCCTGCTAAAATAGAGGTAATTCTCAATCTCTCTACTCCTGGTAAACAAAAAGATGTCAGAAGATTTTTAGGTAATGCAGGGTGTTACAAGAGGTTTATAAATAATTTAAGCACAATGGTAGGACCATTGTATAATTTATTAACAAAAGATGTTGAATTCTAATGGACACCATAGCATGAGAAAGCCTTCTTTGAATAAAAAACAACACTGACCAAAGAACTTGTTCTTAAAGGACTCAATTGGGCACTCCCCTTTCATATCCATATCGATGCATCCTATTATGCTATAGGTGTTTTTTTGGGCCAAAAAGAAGCAAATGTGGAAAATGCTATTTACTTTATCAGTAAAAAAATGCAAGGAGCTGAATTTAACTACACTATCACAGAGAAAGAGATGTTGGCAGTTATATATGCAATTAATAAGTTCAGATACTACATCACTGGTTACCAAATCTTTGTTCATATAGATCATGTAGTCATCAAATACCTCATGAAAAAACCCTCAATTTCAATAAGATTAGCAAGATGGATATTATTGATGCAAGAATTTGATATCACCATTATTGGTAAATCGGGGAAAGCCAATGTGGTAGCAGATTTTCTATCAAGATTGACAAGAAATGAAGATCCACAAGTCATTGATGATTCAATTCTAGATGAACATTTTTTCTCTATTACTAGTTATACACCTTGGTATGCTAACATAGCTAATTACCTAGTTGCTCATGGGATTCTATACTAGACTAAGCCAAGTAATGAGAAGGTGTGTCCGAGAGGATGAGACTTATGACATCCTACAAGAGTTCCCAAAGAAATAGAAACAGATCAAGGGGTTCAATTTACCTCCACTCTTGTCACAACATTAGTCAATGAATACAATATTAGGCATACAAAATCCATGCCTTACCATCCCTAGGCTAATGGACAGGCAAAAATGACAAACAGGGAAATTGAAGTTATTCTCACTAAAATGGTGGATCTGCAAAAAAAATATTGGGCAGCCAGACTACCTGGAGAAGTATGGGAATATAGAACATCATGGAAAACCAAAACATGATTTACTCTTTTTGGGATGTTATATGGCAAAACAACAATGATGCCAATTCAATTTGAACATAAGACATTGAGAAAAACACTTGAAATTGGAATGGACATACCTGTAGCACGGAAAGAAAGAATCCTATAGTTAAATGCTTTAGATGAAATAAAAAAATCAACTTTACATCAAAGAAAAATACTATAAAATCAAAGGGTCAAATGACACGATAACTATATTAGGGATACGAAGTTCTAGCTAGGAGATTGGGCACTCCTCTATGATTTTGAATACAAAGATAACATGGGCAAATTACAGACAAGATGGTTAGGCCCATATGAAATTGCACAAGTTTTTCCTAATGGAGCTATGGAACTCATAACAATTAACCCTTTTCAATTCAAATTGATTCTCAATGGTCATCGCCTGAAGCTTTATCGTAAACCATCTTCTAAATAGGAGTTCCTGCAACAATTGAATGCAACTTCACATTTTGGAATTTTTGCAGTTGAAGAAGGCAGACTTGATGTCCCACCTTTTGCCTAATCATATCATAGCATGCATAATAAACACTTCCAAATTTTGTGGGAGTACCTTCTCTGTCAATAAATACATTATCATTCCATATCATGTTCTTGTCTTCCACATTCACTCCACTTCCTTCCACTTCTCCTTTACAGCCAGTTTACCAATTCAACATTACCATTACTTCTAGCATGATCGGATCTTGTGCATAATTTATGCTCCAGGTATGTACCTAACAACTTGTGTATATTATTTCTTTCAGATGCATTTATTTTACTACAATTTCATTAATATGAATACTTCACATAGCACATTCTTTTCCGCTTTCCTGCATGACATGTGTGGACACCTATCAAAATTTAGGTTGGGGGAAAGGGTATGAATGTGTCATATGTGTCATTCCATGATGAAGGGCAATGTGTCATCCATGTAATAATTTTTTAAAAAAATATGCCATTATGTCACGTATTATAGTTTGTATTAGTGATGTGACCTCTCTTTAAAGTTACATGATTGAGCCTAGCTGTGTTGACGTCACCAAAATTTAAAGTCATAATAGCCTTCTTTAATGAATTTAATTATCATTATAATGTGATAAGATGAGAAGTATGAATTTGAAGGGATTTGTCTTGGTGGATGGTCCGAAGTTGCATGAAACATTTGTGATTTTTAGAACAATAATTTTCAAAAATATGAAGGATACAACTAAAGGTAATGTATGAGAGGGTCTCTTATCTTGAATGAGCCTAAAACTCATACCATACTTCTAACAGATCACCTCTATGAGGCAAAATTCAAACGATGTGATTGGATGGATCATTTCTTGAAGCTTAACGAGTTTGACAATGACAATGCTTTAGAATTTTCTCAAACCTTCTCAAATGGTGAAGCAATGGTGAAAGGACTGAAATTAATTGCTACAAAATAATGTATAGCAGAGGTCTTAGGGATGCCGATGTATGGATAAAAATATCTTGTCTAAAGATGCTAGGTTTGCTAGGGCAGAGTTCACCAAACCTCATGATCCTCCTCTTGTTGTGGACAAACAAGGGACTAGGAGACTTTGTAGAGACCCTCCCCGATCTAGCTTTGGTTAACCTAGTTTGACCATGGTTGAATTTATTAATAGATGCTATAATTCAATAGGATGGGCTATGTTAGATGGATAAATTAGTGAGAAAAGTATTTGAACCATGTTATGGAATCATTTTACCTTGCGATGCACATTTTGATGTTTTATGGATTTAGATCCTTTACGATCCACTGATTGGATAACCTTGATATGATGTATGTCATTTATCTCTAAAATTGTAGTACTACATTATGATGTTAGAAACCATGGATGCATGCCTTATGGATGATTGAATCCCATGATGATTATGAGAATGCCATTGAGTAAATTATTTCATGTGGATTTAATTGGATAAATTAATAATTTGATTGTTATGATTTAAGGTATGCAAAGTGTCTGATTTGTATTCTTTTCATATATTAATATTGCATATGATTATTTGGGATTACTAATGTGTAAAGTGAGCTGTGTAGGAAAACTAATCCACGTGACCATGGAAACTATTCAGAGAATCAAGCTAAACCTATATGCGTTTGTGAATCCAAGGGTTGTCTATTTGGAGAGACAACACCTCGTGTGTAATGTGGTTTATTTGTAATTGTGAGTGCTTGAATGTGTGTTAAATTGAATTTGTTAAATTTGTTAATTCCAAAAAGGGACATTGCCATGTGTATTTAAGTATTGTGTATTTTTATGGTGTCACTTGACACTTGTGTTGTGAAGTGAGTTGGCAGTGACATGTCTCTTGGAGGGAATTTGTATAACCAGTGCATTTTTCAAAATATCTTAGTGTGGTCCCAAAAGAGTCTTGGATAGAGAGCCTTTAGAATGGTCAACTCAAGTTTGATATGTAGGTAAACTTCAGGTGAGTTTCGAGAGGGTCAAACTAACTCCTAAGGCTAGGCTAGGGGTATTTTTAAAGGTCTATATGTTATACCTATGGGTAAAGGTCAATTTTAACCATGTGACCACTCACATGTGACTATCAAGTCACCTCAAAAGTTGACTTTTTTAAGATGGACAAAATTCAACTTTTGAGGATTTCTCCTAGGTTAGACAACCTTCCATTTGAGTGATAGTTGCTCTTCCCCACTCTCTCATCCTTTTTTAGTTGCCATTTTTAGAAAGCCCGTAAGAGGTTGGGAAGACCAACCTATGAGATCTCACACCCTTTCCAAGGGGTTGGAAAGTGTGAGAAGAGTTTGCTTAGGGAAGGGATTCAAACTTAAAATTTTGATCACCCACTCTCCATCTTGGAGACTTAAAGAGTTGTTGTTGAAAATTTGGGAGTTTTTAGAAGTTATATTTTTAGTTTTGGGAGGAAATATATTAGTGGATTGGGCAGCTCTCCTTCAACCATTCCTCCTACCATATGCAGGATCAAAGTTGGTTGTGTTTCTTCCTTGCATTTTGAGTTCCATTGTTAATGTGTAGTAAAGATTATTTATGGATTTTGCCTTGATGTTTATAGGATTTATGGAGTTGAATGTGGAAGCTCCTTCCTTGCATTTTTTTTTCTGAGTTATATGATTAATTGTGTTATGGGTGTTTCAAGGCCATACTCACCCTTGGGAGGGTAGAGTAGCCTTGGGGGTGAAGGGTTTCTTGACAACCTATGAGTGTAGAGACTCTCTTCTTGGAAGAGAGAGATACACAAGGGTTATGGGACCCTTGCTTCATTATTTGTATGCTTATACACAAGGGGATCATAAGGGGAGATATGGGCTTTTAAGCCATGGGGGACATAAGGTTTGTTTTGGGTCAAATATGTGACTTAAGATGGTTGTATTTTGGTAGCCTTGTGAAGGCATGTGCTAGTTTTCTTGCAGATCTCCTCTAGGTACTTGGTCCACCTTCATCCCACAAAAATTAGTCACTTTGTGACATTGTTTATCCTTGGGTTTGGAGCTCATGTGTTGTTAAGTTTCTACTTGCTTGTGGTTGAGTTTTTTTGTAATCCGTTTAGCCTTGGTTCTCCTAGCTCAGGGGTGGCTTCATGTAAGCCTAGGTTGGGAGGTGAACCTCCATGGTCATATTCAAAGCTCTATTTGCAAGTTCACATTTGGGTTAAAGGGATGGAACTGAGCCAGATCCCCTAAAGCGGTTTTAAGGATGTTGAAAGTGCACCCCTTGTTATCTACCTATCTAAATCTTCTTATTGAATTCAGTCATTTCAATAAAAGTGTAATAAAGGAAAGGTTCTTATATTTTTGTGAGGAGCATTGTATAGGAAAAAAGAAAAAAGAAATATTTGTATGTTATTTGGAAGTATTCAATAGACTATGAGTAAAGGATTGGGTTGTTCTAGTAAGTTTAATGTTTTAGAAGTGAGAAAAGAATTATAAATGTATTTTGTTCTTGCTGTAATCTTCTTGAAAGAAAGGAATAAAGTTGGAAAGTTTTTATTTATTAAATGAGATTAATTCATTGAGTTTTAGATTTAAGATTTTGTCAAATAACTATTCTTGAAAGCTTAAAACTTTTTATGCATCTTGTTTATAAACCTGTTTAAACTATTGAGTGTATATATATATATATATTCGTTTGCAAAAGTGGAATTACTATTTGCATAATTTCTTAAAAAAAAAAATATATATAGATCACATGGAAAGAAGAATAGATAGTTAATCTTTTTGCTTATATTCCGATTAAGTATTTAGAACTGGTTATTAAGATTAGTTATTACTCATGAACTAGTAATATCCTAAAACTGAAAGTAAAAGTTCATTGTAGAATTTCTATTAATCTCCACATTTAGTAAATCTAGAAAAATACATTGCACAGTAAATGTTTACATATATTCACACATTCCATGTAGATTAGCTTGTTGCTGTACATTCAAATCTGGAAAGATAAATAAAAAGCTCACTGTGTTTACACAATGAGTGTATGTTTTCATAAAAAAATATACACATATATAAATATGATAAAAATGTTAAGGCTGCTGATAAATAAATAAAACCTGCTCACTATTAATATATTTGCTAACATATATATATATATATATAGACTATAAACTAAAGTTGCTTTTTTTTCATATATATATATATATATATATATATATATATATAAATCTATATATATATATATATAAATACATATTATTGCTGCTAAATAAAATATACCCTGTTGAATGTTCTTCCTAATATCTTAAAGAGCCTCATATATATATATATATATAAATAAATCTATATATATATAAATACATACTATTGCTGCTAAATAAAATATACCCTGTTGAATGTTCTTCCTAATATCTTAAAGAGCCTCATATATATATATATATACATGATCTCATCATTTTTTAATTCGAAAAAACGTAAATCTTATTTTAAAAAAATAAAAATTGTTTAGCAATGGAGGGTGGGCGGAGCCGAACCCACCCCACACCCTCGGCGCTTGTCTGCTTGCGGCCTATGCGGGAGACAACACCCACAGGCTGTGGGGAGGGCCTAAACCCTTCCCACAGATTGTGGCTGGACATGTCCACATAGTCCTCGGGGAAGGGAGACTGCAACTATGGGCGGTGTCGTCCACAGTCTGTAGGGGAAACCGCAGCTGTGGGCGGTGTCGACCACAGTCTGCGGGTGCCATCGAACACTCCTGCCGCTCTTCCACCCACTCTCTACTCCCTCCTCCACCATTTGTTCCAAGCCATGTGCCGCCGACACCTGCACACAAAAAGCGACCATGAATGCTTTCAAAGAAGAATACCCAAACCCGACTTAGGGTTTGGGTAGTAAAGAAAAGATAAATAAATAATAAAAAATATAGAGATATAAACCCTAGCTGAAAAACTAGGGTTCAAAGGGAGGACAAATAAGAGAATTAAGAGATGGTAAAGAGATGTTCCCATCTCATATAATATTTTAGAGGAAACCCAAAAAGGGTTAAATCAAATATTATAATAAAAAATTAGGGCTATCTCATGGGAGGGGGTTGTAAAATTTGAAATAAAGTTATGGGGAAAAAGCCCAGCTCAGATGAAGGGTTTTTATAATATATATATATATATATATATATATATATATATATATATATATATATATATATATATATATATATATATATATATATATATATATATATATATATATATATATATAGGGAGGACAAATAAGAGAATTAAGAGATGGTAAAGAGATGTTCCCATCTCATATAATATTTTAGAGGAAACCCAAAAAGGGTTAAATCAAATATTATAATAAAAAATTAGGGCTATCTCATGGGAGGGGGTTGTAAAATTTGAAATAAAGTTATGGGGGGAAAAAGCCCAGCTTAGATGAAGGGTTTTTATTATTTATATATATATATATATATTGGAAACTTTAATGGTAAATAATTAGATGAAATAATTTAATGAAGATTATTAAATGATTATTTTGTTTGTAAGGGGGTATTGTAGTGGGATAATATATTTTTAAAATAAGTTAATGGATTTTGATCTTATGAATTTATTTAACCCAAGTGAAAGCTTTTATTAAATAATTTAATTATTATAATGATGTTTGACACTTTATTTTCATTTGCTCAATTAATTAATATTAATACATTGAATTTGAATTAATATTGATTTAATGGATTCTAGAATTATTTAAGTTATTAAAAAAACAAAACTATATTATCATGATTTGGGGAAAGCTTGATATTCCTTTACTTAGATAGATAATTGATATTAATTCAAGAAATTGTATTAACATTAATTTAGTGGAATTTGGACTATTTAAATATTGTAAAATGTAATTAAAATTGGAGGATCTTTGGGTGAATTTATTTAACATTTAAAAGGAAAATTATCCTTATAAAATTAATTTATTTTGCTTTTGAGGATGGGAGTTATTGTAATTATTACGTAAGATCGCTTAGGAGTTAAAGATAAGGCCTAAGTCTTCTAGTTAAATCATATTACATCGCTCACTTTGGAAATCCATTCTTAATGTCTAATAAGATTTCCTTTAGTGCAACTTATTAAGTTGTCACATCTAATTAAACACAGGTCACTAGTAATTAAGTGTTTTAAATAAAAATTTGTTGTTGTGTTTTTGCCCAAAAGTTTGGGCATGACAAACTTTCTTTGCTAGATAAATGGAGACAAGTAGTAGTGTACGTGATCAAGTATCTTACCTATGAGGGTAGACAATATTTCCTCCATTATCTTCATTTCAAGTTGCTAAGCCACATGAGACATGGTCGAAGGATGAATGTGCCAAATGTCTTGTACAATTTTCTCTTAGTCATGACAACTGAAACACAGAAAGGTAGGTCAAACTCTATCTCTCATCATTTTTTGATTAAATTGTTTATGGAAAGGTTTTTACAATATGTCTCCCAGATGACCTAGAATGAATTTGTGGCAATAAAGGAATTTAAAGTAACTAATGTTACAAGTAGGGGTCAATTTTTAGTATCAAGGGCTAGGGCAAGAAAGAAAACCGTTAAAATAACCCCAGGAGCTTCAACATCTAGGGTTGCCTCTGCTACGAACTCTCCTGTAGCAGAATCTTTATCTAGTGATACAAGTAGATTTTTAGTAGATCCGAATGTCAATGTTCAACCTAAAACTCCAAAAAGGACTAGGGCTACTATTCAAAAGGAGAAAGGTAAAGCAAGGAAAGATGAAGAAGGGAAGGGACATAAAAATAAAGACTAGAAAAGGAAACCCTAAGCCATAGAAAGAGGATTATTGAAGAGGAAAAGTTGCCTACCACCACTACTCAGGCTGGTACATCTGTTAAAAGATCTAAACATACCAAACCATTCAAAAAAGTTGAGAAGTCTCCACAAAGAAGAAGCCATAGGCTCATAGGGAAACCCTAGAAAATCAGACATAGTGAGCCTAGAATAAAAATTCAAATTGAATCTTTAGGGTCTGAGCACATTGCCCCTAGTACAGAAGAGAAAGAAGAAGAAGAAGTGGCACAAAATCAGGAAATGAGAGAATTGTGTCAAGAGCAACAGGGCCTAGTAATAGAGGAATAATAGCTTCAAGAGAAGATAAGTCTGAGTGGCCTTGTTGGATTGGCCGCTGCAGTAGAGCAAATGGTCGAGCAAGAGCTAGAAAAGAAAAAAGAAGGGAAATTAATTTAGAAAAGGTCCCATATTGTAAGACATAGACCCACCTATTTCTCATGGATGTCCATAGCTTTGGATTTGTATAAGGATATGATAGAAAAATAAGAAGAATGGAATAAAGAATACTTAAGTTGCAGGAAATAATTAGTTAGAAAGATGAAGAGATTGGGAATAAATATAAAGAAATTGTTGCATTAAAGAGTAAGGTGGATATTGTAGTAAGCACATGATACCACTAATTGTAGGATACGTGATACCACCATGGGTGTATGCCATGTATCTAAGAGAACTCAATCTCTCTTTCAAATTGTCAAGAATTATTTCAGGCAGATCATTCTGTTGAAACTCCCCAAGAGTTTTATCAGACGTATCAATCCTCTCTTGCAACAACTAAAAATTTTCTTTGTGATTTTTACCTTCACAATTATGCAGTTCCTAATGACAATGATTGGAATCATTTGTTGTGTATTGGTGATATTCATATAAGAGTTATTATGTCCTGGATTCAGAATAAGAATAATTGGGGACGACAATTTAGAGCATATAAGGAAGAAGAACTTCAGATTCCCCTATCCTTAAGGGGTAAAGCTATAAATCAAAGATGCCTCTACTATGATAGGCAAAAGATTTTACTTAGATATGAATGTAAATCTCAAATCTTAGCCTTGAGAGAGGAGATATTCCAAGAGTTTGAACATATGAGTTCTATTGTAGGACACACAATAATGGGATATTTAGCGTAAAAGATGAAATAGTTTAACAAAAGAATTATAGCAAGTTGAACCACATTTCCTCCAAAATTATTATGCAGCTATTAAAAGGGCACCATGATATATACATCTAGGCTGATAAAAACAAAAGAATTGGCTTCCTCTCATTTTTCAGCCACCAATACTCCTATGGACAATTCCAGATTTTAGGCAGTATGAGAATGTTTTTGATGAAGCAACAGAAAAAGCCAGATGGGATAGAATAGAGAAAACCAAAGGGTTTTACTGGAGCCTTTCTACTAAAGGATCAAGTCAAGTTATTCCTAGTGATTAGAGGGTGCAAGCTAAAATGCAGAATATTGTGCCTGCTAGAGGACCAACAAGAAGATAGGTTGGGGGGAATGATGAGCTCAAATAATGTCTCAATTTTGTCTATGTTTTCTATACTTTTACTAGTTTTGACAAGGGTCTAGATATTATCTAAGTCCTAAAACTTTGTTAAATAATGGTCCTATTATGTTTCCATGAACTTGACAAAATGACATGAACTTACCCTTATTTATTCCTTTTTGGTTAAAATTATGATCAATGATAAAGAGACCATGCTATGTGATTTATCCATATTAATCTTGCATGTAGTTAGATAAATGTTATTATAAAATGGAATAGATATACCTTTGTTTTGTACACACTAATGAAGAACATGAAATGGTCAAGGATTCATAGTGTGGAAGTTCATGCTAGATAGTTGGTCAAAGATAAAGTCTTAGCATGATGACTATTGAAAAAGTCAATAATTGGTTATCTACAACTCAAAGAGTGTAATAATGAAACTTAGGTATTCATGTTTGTAGGAGAATAAATCTAGGAGGGGTAGTTATACTAGATTTCCTCTATAGTTGAAATAACTTTACTATTTCCTATTTGGAGTGTAACTCCCTGTCCTCTTTCTTATGTTGTAATAAATGACATCCTCCTAATGTTCTGGAAGTGGACCTAGAAATGGTTAGAGTTAGTTAGGAGTTTATTTTCTATAAATAAGTTTAGATATCCCTTCTCAAAGATGGTGAACACCAATTATTGTAATTTTTTGTCTTTAGTTTTATTGCAGAGTAGGTTTTAGAAAATACGATGTAACAGATGTTTTCAAATCAATAAGATAATATTCCAATTTGTTGCACATAGTTGAGTTTTGTGAAGACTTGCTAAAGGGGCCCACTTAGCGAGAATTCCACCCTTTTTATTTAGAAGTTATTTTCCTTTAGTATTTAGTTTGTTGCTCTGGTGGTTGACTATTCCTACAGCCACTGGAAATCATCTTGTGACTGTTCCTACAACCAAGGCAGACATAGTAGTTTCTTACCTTCTTGCTATGGACTATTTCTTGTTTTTTTTGAATTCAAGGTAGTTTCTATTAAAGCATTTTAGTTATTCCTTTTTCCATGCAATTTACTTTCAAAAACATTTCCTTCTTAGTAGAATGAACATGATAAGGACTTTAGTGCATATACTTTGCGACCCATTCTAGTATATGCCTTGGGTTGATAGAAAATGAGCTCTCATGATGATAATATAACTACTTAGTATGGATGTCCAATCCCTAAGTCATGGTCTCAGAGTCTAGTTATTGAAACCATTAAGAGAGACAAACAATGATAGTCGCTCTAGTCCACCGCACTTTTTGAACTCTAATGGGAGATTGACTTGTCATTGTAAATAAAGCCAATTTTGAAGATCACAGCTCTGTACCTATTCCTGCACATAATAGAGAAGGGAAATAACTTGGGAATAGGGCTTTGCCTTAGGTCAAACCTCAGTTTTCGAATTAACCATGAAATTAAATTGGAATATGTTGGAATCGTAGTAGTAAAATTATTCTCCTTTTGAGGGAGATGCTGAACAATGACTGAAACATAAATTCTATACCTCCTTGTGAAGTTTTGTTTGTATCCAAATAGAAGTAGGGTTTCATGAAGTCTTCAATAACATAGAACATTAATGTCAACTCCAATGCTTGAATCTTGACCTTATCTCTACTCCAATGCTTGAAAGAAGATTGATTACTTGCTCACTTGGACTTGAATGCTTGATTGCTTGAATTGATGTGTGTGCATTCCTAATTATATTAAATGTATATCAAAATGAGAGGGGTGAACCTCCCTTTATACTTTCCTGTCAAAAAACAACTTAATTTTTTAACATGAGCCAACACAGGGTCAGGATTCTCACTCAAATCTTGTGACCATTAAGAGGCCTCAAAATAGGTCCTAATTGGGAGGATCATGGTGATAGTGACTTGGTTCTGAGCAAGAAGACACCAAAAAATTAGGGGAAATGAAGTGAAAGGTTGAAAATATGGTAAATATGCATGGTATGAGTATAATCAAGACTCTGATCAGGCCTCGTGACACAAATGCTAAGGTGAGGGCCCAAATGAGGATGAAATTATAAGGGAGTACAATTTAGGATTCTACATGTTGAAATCACTAACCAACATCCAATTTTTTTTTTATAATCCTAAATTTGAGAAAAAATATTCAACCAATAATAAATTCATTATTTCAAGGTGAGAAGGAGAAAAAAACTTCTAGACTATATCTTGAAGAGTGGACCCTTCTACCATTAATAATATTCAAATTCCACACAATGATAATACCTCTAGAAGCACCTTCAATATCACTTATGTGAAAATTTACTATAGATCGAATATGTCACTATTGGAATTGGCACCAATTTTCGACAAATATTTGTTGAAATATCGACAAACTTTTATCGGATTACTGACGAAACACCCTTACAAATTTCGTCACAAAAATTTCATTGGAAAAGCGACGAACCTAAATTTCCTTGAAATTCCGACGAACCATTTTAGTCATTTATTGGTTGATTTGATTGATATTTAGTCATTGATTGTTGTTAATTGGTCATTTAGTTGATCATGGTAGTCATTTACTTAGTCATTCTAATCATTTATTACCGTCAATTGGTAGTGTTGGGTCTCAAATCAACAGATTGGATGGGTTCTAAGGAAATGCCAACTCCTATGATCAAACCCTCCAATTGACTTGGCCAACTTATAGAGTGAACCTATTTGGTTACTAACTCTCTCACTTTAGGCTCTGCAGGACCTAGGCGAGTATACCTACTCACTAGTTGTTCCTTCAACTAATGCTTTTTATAGCAGATTTAGTGTCTTAATCTGATATCTCCTAGTCTCAGAATGGCATAAGTTTCTTAAACAGACTGATTTCAGATGTGTGTATTGATCTATGTATCTTACAAAAGTATATATGTTACACTTTGGCTAAATTACCTACTATACCTACTCTACTAATCCTAATGCTTAAAGGTAAAGGGTAACTGGTATGGTTAAAGGGTTTGTTTACAAATGATCAGTGCCTTTCCTCCTATTTGGGCCAGAGAGTCTTATATTTCTTCAAGACTTATTGTGTAAACTTATGAGACAGTTTTTAATCCCACCACCTCTCGATGAGTCTGTCAGTTACTATTTCTTATGAGCTCTACTTCAATGTCTATACTGTAAACTGCTTGAATGAATTTAACCCTAACTTTTAAGAGACCATCCAAGGAAGAAATACAAGGAACAATTACAATTCGCGAGTAAATCTTTTTGATCCAAATCTACAATATAAAACACAAAATTTTACTGGAAGAACACGAATAACCTTATCCACTTTTAGATAATATCTTAAGCAACTGCCTTCTAAAAATATCTTAACTCTCAACACATATGAGAAAGAAAATGCAGCTGGTTATTTTTGATAAAAAGTTTAAAAGTACAAAATTGCCTCCACCTCTTCTATCTCTATTCTCCTTTCTCTTTACATTTTACATCACACATATATATGTGTTTGAATGGTTTTCATACCCCTTTGGGTGAAAAGACACCCCCCTTTTAAATAAAAATAATTCCAAATCCCGAAATTGCCTTAGTTTATGTAATTAATTGTCACTTTACAAGTTGTTTAGGCATATTAGAGGTATTTTAAGGCTATTTTATGGGTATATAATGGATAAATGGTCTTTAAATGATGTAAATACTCCCTTTGGTGCTTCACACTCCATTTTTTATGCCCATTATTGTGTTTATGTTATGGTTTCATATCGTGCAACAAATATAAAATATATTTCTTGTACCTATTCAATATATATATATGTATATATATATTTAGAATTTTTCTTGCTCCTTGTCTTGGAATTTGGAATTCTAAAAATTGCAAATTTTAGGGTTCCAACAGTGGCTCTGTCTGGGGATGGATGCCCCTTGTGGGCATAGCAAGAATTCAGATCTCTTGTAGAGCAGACAATGTGCCTAATTCATTGAGCTGTTTTGGTGGCCTCAAGCCCAAAAACTGAACACCAATTCTTTCCTCTATCAAACATCTGATTCTCATCATGAAGTAGTATAAAAACTTTGAAATTAGTGATATCACCTGATTGGCAATTCCTGTCATAAGATGCATTATCCATCCTTATTTTATAAGGATTCTTTATTTCACTTGGATTACCATTATCCCCTATTCCATAAGAAATGATATTTATACTTTTACAAAAGTTTGCTTCTTGTGGCATCCGCATATTCTTCATCTCTATTTTATTGGAATGTTGCATATTATCTAACTGGTACTTCTTTTCACCTTTTATTTTATCTCTATGTGATGTACCTTCCTTTTGTAACTCTCTTATTTTTGTGGTCCTTTTATCACGTGACTTAGTCATATTATTACCCATGTTGTCTTCACAAATGTTTGTATTGTCCATACTGTATGAAATTTTTTCTTCTTCACCATATAAAGGATTTGAGAATACATGAAAATCCTTTTCACACATACCATAGCAGTAGGGAATATGATTTTCCTCTATCACTTCATCACATAAGGGGTTTGAAAATATTTGAAAGCCATTTTCAAATTCGCATACCTCCTCTTTATCAATTGTATCATCAAGGTACTCAGGTATGGATTCACTCTCCTCATAACTGGTACAATATTCTTCATCAATGTTAGCAACAATTTCTTCAGGTTCTGACTTGTACTCACAAACATCATCAATTGCTTCTTCATCAGATGGGACTTCCAAAGGGATAACTGATTCTTCTATATAATCATCTTCATTTGCATCTCTTATGTTGATGTTACTCATCTCACGCAAATCATGTATTTTTTTATTCAATTCTTCAAGAATTGAACATGCTGATTCCAAACTGTCAGACCCACATTCTCTCACGATCAATTCCTCCAGTATAGTTGAATTAAGTTGTGTATTATCAAGCATTTGGAAATAAGTCACCATTATTCTACCAATCAATTTTTCTATAGATTCACCTTCCTTTCTTCTTATGTTGTAGATTGCATTGCTGCAATCATAATCTGATTGAATCTGATTTTGGTATGGATAACCAATTGAAGGGCTAGCGACTGAAGTGTTGTCCTCGATTACACCGTAGAATTCTTCCATGAACCACCACTCAAGTTCTTCCCATGATGAGATACTTTGTGGGGGTAACAAGCTGAATGACTGCTCTGCAACATCCTCCAATGTTAGCACAAACCATTTCATGATCGTTTCTTCTGAGTAGATTCTGAAGGTCTCAATAAACCAATAAAATGATTTTAGATGCCCAATTGGTGATTCCCTTTCATCTCCATGGAACCTCGGCATACAGATCTTCAACTCACAAGGAAATGCATTTGGATACTCAGGGATGTTACTGAAATCCAATGGCTTAAATCTTCTTGGAATATTCAAGTCTCTTTGTGGCAGTGGTTGCCACTGCGCATTATTTTCTTAATATGCTTCTCCATTAAAATATGGATATTGAAACATACTGAATGCTACTGATCTTTTTCATTTAATTTTCCTTTTTATAGAGTCGCCACCTCTTTCATAGAGGACATAAGTTATTTATTTCTTCTGAGTTCTCTCCCACAACAGAGTCTTAATAATTCTTCCCCAGCAGAGTCGCCAATCTGTTGGGTCTCAAATCAACAGATTGGATGGGTTCTAAGGAAATGCCAACTCCTATGATCAAACCCTCCAATTGACTTGGCCAACTTATAGAGTGAACCTATTTGGTTACTAACTCTCTCACTTTAGGCTCTGCAGGACCTAGAAGGGTATACCTACTCACTAGTTGTTCCTTCAACTAATGCTTTTTATAACAGATTTAGTGTCTTAATCTGATATCTCCTAGTCTCAGAATGGCATAAGTTTCTTAAACAGACTGATTTCAGATGTGTGTATTGATCTATGTATCTTACAAAAGTATATATGTTACACTTTGGCTAAATTACCTACTATACCTACTCTACTAATCCTAATGCTTAAAGGTAAAGGGTAACTAGTATGGTTAAAGGGTTTGTTTACAAATGATCAGTGTCTTTCCTCCTATTTGGGCCAGAGAGTCTTATATTTCTTCAGGACTTATTGTGTAAACTTATGAGACAGTTTTTTATCCCACCACCTCTCGATGAGTTTGTCAGTTACTGTTTCTTATGAGCTCTACTTCAATGTCTATATAGTAAACTGCTTGAATGAATTTAACCCTAACTTTTAAGAGACCATCCAAGGAAGAAATACAAGGAACAATTACAATTCGCGAGTAAATCTTTTTGATCCAAATCTACAATATAAAACACAAAATTTTACTGGAAGAACACGAATAACCTTATCCACTTTTAGATAATATCTTAAGCAACTGCCTTCTAAAAATATCTTAACTCTCAACACATATGAGAAAGAAAATGCAACTGGTTATTTTTGATAAAAAGTTTAAAAGTACAAAATTGCCTCCACCTCTTCTATCTCTATTCTCCTTTCTCTTTACATTTTACATCACACATATATATGTGTTTGAATGGTTTTCATACCCCTTTGGGTGAAAAGACAGCCCCCTTTTAAATAAAAATAATTCCAAATCCCGAAATTGCCTTAGTTTATGTAATTAATTGTCACTTTACAAGTTGTTTAGGCATATTAGAGGTATTTTAAGGCTATTTTATGGGTATATAATGGATAAATGGTCTTTAAATGATGTAAATACCCCCTTTGGTGCTTCACACTCCATTTTTTATGCCCATTATTGTGTTTATGTTATGGTTTCATATTGTGCAACAAATATAAAATATATTACTTGTACCTATTCAATATATATATATGTATATATATATTTAGAATTTTTCTTGCTCCTTGTCTTGGAATTTGGAATTCTAAAAATTGCAAATTTTAGGGTTCCAACAGGTAGTATAATTAGTCATTTTTATTCACTAGTTTTCGTCCATTGGTAGTATATTTATTGCTTTGTATCGAAACAATTAAGTGAATGCTATTCATAAGTTTGGATGTCATGTAGATATGAAATGTTGGTTAAATTCATATTTAATTAAATGGGTATGGTGATATTGTTACTTAAATACCCACTATTATTAATTTTTGAGGAAAAATAAATTGGTTGAATATAAAGTAATTATATCCATATGCATGTTTATATTGTCAAACTCATAGATAAATTATATGTATATACACACACAATAACAAGATCAAAATGACTTGTTTTTTCTTTTACTTGCAAATAAAAAATAATCATTTTGATCTTGTTATTGTGTGTATATATATTCTAATAAATATATTATATATTATAATATATAGAATAATATACATTTAAAAATAAAAAAAAATAAAAATAAAAAAATTGGGAGGTCATGGGCCTGCAACCCCAAGGGGCCGCAACACCCACTGTTCTAGGGGTTATGACCTCCATGGGGTTTTAGCACCCAGGGTAGTGGGGGTTGCATACCCATGGGCCGCAACACTCACAGTAGTGGGGACTACGTCCTCCATGGGCCGTAGCAACCACGACCGTGGGGGTTGCATGCTTTATGGGCCGCAACACCCACAATAGTCGGGGATGCGTCCCCCATGGGCCATAACAATCACGAACGTGGGGGTTGCGTCCTCCATGGGGGCCGTAATACCCACAACCATGGGGACTGCAACCTCGATGGGGGCCGCAACACCTCACGACAAGGCCAAAATGAGGGAGGGGGAGTTCCAAACCCTTATCTCCAAAAAAAAATCCACTTAACTAATAAATAAAAAAAGAATATAATTTTTTTTTATTTTCTGAAAACACATAAAACAGGGTTTGAAAATCTGCAAAATTTGCATGGCCACCACTATTTTTCAATTCACATCTATGATATCTGCAAAATAAAACAATGAAAAATGTATTAGATCTCTCTAGGAAAACAAAAGATGGGGTTTGGAACCCTTGAGAATGAAAATGGTCGTCATTCCTCCTCTTCTCTCATCCAAATTTGTAAAAAAAACAAGCATAAAATACAGTTAGATCTAGGGTTATCATGAAACAAGAGAGGAAAAAAATGAAAATTTTGATTTAAAGGAATAAAAAAGCAAGAACACATTGGGATAATCTTCTAGATCTTCATGGCTTCTTTGAAGTAGGCCACACTTGAGAAACTTGCAACAATGTCTTCCATAGAGGAGGCTAGGGTTAGAGAGCTTGAGAAAATGTCTAAATGAGAGAATAGGGTTATAAATTTCTTTCTTTCCATCATAATAGATGTTAGGGTTTCTATTGAAGCCCTAAGATCCAACGGTGGATATTAACACAATCTAATGGATGGGATTCTTTGCACAATCCATTAGTGGCTGGAAGTTTTTTAAATGGGAATTAAAATAATTGTCGAGCTCACTTTTATTTACTAAAAAAGCATTTGTCGATATTTTGACTAACAAGTTTGTTGAAATTCTGACGAACGTTCGTCAGAATTTTGACAAAAATATGGATTGTCCGAATTCTGACAAACGTCGGGCATAAATTTTTTTAAAATTAAATGTTTCACATTAAATATCACATGTATTCAACGATACATCTAATCATGCATTTTTCGTCAAAATTTTTTGTCGGATTTTGTAGTCAAATGAGTTAGTGTGTTCAAAAAATACCCTTGAAGTTAGATTTAGATACATTGATTTCTTTTTCTTTTTTATAAGTAATTGGTTCCTTATATTAAACATATAAAAAAATACAATATTTGTATCATGCGATCATAAAAAAATAATACACAAAAAACTACCCATAAACTTGTACCTCCTAGTCCCAGCCACCCATAAACTATATACCATTCTTTACAAAATGGGCACGAGGCCCCTTTACAAATACAATATCAGATTAATAACATTACTTTTCAAATTTAGGAGCTTGATTCTTGCATCACAATGCCTTTCTTACTATCCTCTATCACCACATCTTCCGCATTCTCCCTTGGTTCCATGCTTGGCCTCTCCACACTCAAGAAACTTCTAGCCTTCAGGAGTCATCATCATTTCACACTATAAGAGCCCATTGGTATGCCACACTTCCTTTTAGGAGGAGAAGCCTCCTCTGCTTTCTCCTAGTTCTCATCCCTCGACAACCACTTCACCACCTCATCTTGCACCATTTGGGCTTCTTTGGACTTAAGGAAGTCTGTTATGCCTTGTAGCTTGATTTGAGAAGAGGCTCGTCTAACCTCCTTGTTGCCATTGGCACTTTGAGGAGGAAGGGCCTTAAAGGTGGAATAAAATCGCCTACATGTAGCCAATCTCTTCTCAAACACATAAACCCTTAACCTTGATGAGCCATGCCATTTAGGTTCGCTAAATCCCAACACCAGTCTTCCTTCACACAATTTTGCATGAACCAAAAAACATCTAATCACTCATTTCAATCCCTAAACACCAAGCCATGGAAAGGGAGGAAATATCAATATTGGTTTGATATCTATATTAGGCATTCAAATATTCATCCCTTAGAACAATTTTCACCCTATTCAAGAACATTTGGCCTGCAATATTGAAAACTTGAGTTAGACACTCATCGGAAATCCTCCCCCAAAAGGCCACAATGGGTTTGGTGGTTTGCAAGGAAAAAATTGCCTACATAGTACCACTTTCCTTCACACACAAGAGCTGAAATTATTTCTTCATATAGATGATAGTTTTTTTATCTTGGTGCCTTAACTTAAACTGTTAATACACCATCCGTCCACATCTGTTTTTAAAAGTTATCACCAACCTATCATCTGCCAAGAAATAAGTTCAGGTTAACAGCCCATTAGCCACCTCTTCACTATGGAAATACAAATTAACCATTGAAACTCTACTTACAATTTTGTAGCAATTTACAACATTTCCACCACCCACAAACAAATTGAACTCCTTGGCTACACTTTTATGTAACCTCCACCTCATCTAATCTATGCCAACTATGTACTTCAACCCTGCTACAAATTTCCTCCTTTGTCTTGTCACACAAGGCATGAGTCATGTTAATTTTTGAAGCACCACCATAGCCACCCTAGCATGACTTATTATTAATGTGATCTTTCAATCATGATCTTTCCATCAACTATATTTATCACTACCTTCACCAACTCTAATTGACGTCCGCATCCCTTAATGGATAGTTATGACCATTCAAATTTAACTTCGCTACTTACTTATCATGCGATGTTTTTGGGGCCACGTCAGACCACTTTACTTCCTTGATTTGAAGGGAAAATGCCATGTTGGCTTGAGTGTCAACATCAGAATCACCCTCCCTTACCATATGGGATATTTTAAATTTATTAAAGCTTTGTAACAATCTCCTTATTATTTGTATGACTTTATCAAATTTTCAATTATCTGCATGCCCAATTGAAATTGCATTCACAATAATTTATGAATCCCTTTCAAGGTGAAGGTTATTCATAGCCAACGTTTTTGCCATACAAACAACTAGGAAGACAACATATACTTCTACTTCATTATTAGATCCCCATCCTATCCTTTGTCTATGACTAGCTATGATTCTTCCTTTGCAATCCCTTGCCACACAACTTGTTAGCACATATTTTTATAAAATATTTATGTGCTATATATGGATGCTTTTTTGCATGTAGTTTCATCATAAGAGTATTTATTGGTAGATTGTATGTGCAGGGGATATGTGGCAGTGTCTTCATGAAAAGGAATCACTTGGGCATATTCAAGGGAAATGTTGAATGTGATGGCATTCTAGTAATCCTCATCTTCACAATTAGTTTCATTGCAAGAGCACTTTTGGAAGATCAACACAGAGAAGGGTTGTGAGCATGTTCAGAGATGTCAATGGTGTGGGAGAAACCTTTCAGTATGGTTATTAATTTTTGCATCCATGGAGAAGGGATTCTTTTGTAAAAAATACAAAATTTTGCTTATCGGCATAAGTCACCTCGATGAGATCGCCCAAGGAGCACAGAGTGTGTTGATCGGAGTAACTCATGCCGACAGTGTTTCCTAAAAGCGCGAGCGACGAGAAGAAGTGCGATTGAGTGGTAATCCATCGAGGAGAGTTATGGCGATGATATGACAAGAAGTCAGAGTCATCAGAGTAACATACACTATCGGGAATGAGGAAAAAATGTTATCTCGATACCCGATGGGGTTATCGGTGGAACTTTTGCTGACAACAGATGGAGCGATGTATTCATAGCAATGTCATCGGGTCATCAGGAAGTCATAATTTATGTTACCCCAATACTCGATAGACTAAGGGAAGAAGACAACTCTATCAGAGAGGCTTTCTCCGATAAAGCAGTACCAAGCAAAAAGGGGAACTAGGCCACCAGGATAACATACATTATCGGGAAGCTGTATTTTGGGTTATCTCGATACTTGATGAGGGAGATGAGCTCATCACCAGTGAAGAGATTACCTTGGGAAAACCTACGCCGATAGACCGAAGAAACCCGATAAGGAGAGTAAGGTGCAGATTGAAATAAAAGACTCATCGGGGTAACTTACCTTACCGGAGAAACATTTTCAGAGTTGTGCCGATGCCCGATGGGTAGAATGCCATAGAGGGATAAATGGAAGGAGGTTTCATCAGAGAAACCTACCCCGATTTAACGTAAATCAAAGCTGACTAATAGAAAGGAAAGGAGGATCCATCGGGATAAGCCAAGCCTTGAGGAAGAAAGCGAAACAGCTGAGGTGAGATTTGATGGACTGATCAGAGTGACCTATGCCAATCAAAAAGACAAAAAGGGTAATTGAAGGAATGCAAAATACGAGTGGTGCCAAGTAATTGAATTATCGGGTAGGGTTATGTTGATTAGCCATTTGAATGTCTGATGCGACCACCATTATTTATGCTCACGATCGGGTGGATTGGATCCACACGAAGCAAATCTGATGAGTTTATGATTGTTATAGACTCTAGCCATTTCATATCCAACATAAAGGAGTATTCATGCTAGAATTATTCACAGTGTTTTCAGCCATCAACATTGGAGTTGCAGACAAGAAGCGCTGGTAATTTGAAAGTTCAAGCATTTAATCATGGAGGCTTTTGGTTCACAAGGGAAAAGAAAGGATATAGAGATTTCAGACACACAGTCTGCTAAATCAAAAAAGATGAAGTTTGTAGAGGGTGTGAAAAAGCAAAAATTGAACCAGGACATGATTGACCAAATGGAGTCATCTGGTGCTAAGTCAAGGAGGTCTAAAACCTATTTGCCACCCAAGGATCAACTGGAAGACAAGTACAAAGAGGTTGGAGATATCTCGACAACCATAAGGGGCCACAAATTGTTTCTATATCATTGTCTGAGGCAGAACAAGGAGATGCCATTGTCGAACCCTTGGAAGACAAATTTGGGAAAACTGGTGGTCCCAAATGTTTTTCTCAATATCAGATTATTGGAATTGCTTACCAGAAGGTACAACAAAGAGAAAAGGTGCATTCAATTGCCCAATGGTGATTCGTTCATCCGGATATCTGCCGAGACTATTCAGGAGGTTTTTGGTATGTCTTATGAGCCTTGCATACCCCTATCTTTTACAGACCTGGAAGAAGAGTATACCCAAATGGACACCACTCACATAGTGTGGAGGTTAGTGATTCATAAGAAGGAGAAAGGATGACTCACATAGTAGGATGGTCCTCCTTTCAAGATTACTCTGTTTAGACAATACTTGCAATACACATATTGGGCATGCAACCAGGTCTGTGGGGAAGAAGTACCTGAAGTCACAAGGATAGGCCCATTGGTGCTAGCTACAAATATTCAAATGCATGAGCCAAGGCTATTTGATTATGCAACTTACTTGGTAGATAAGCTGCATGAAGAGTTCTTGAGTTTGCATATGGAACGTAACCCTACTTTTAAATTTTATTCATTGCTAATGCATATGGTTTTGTTTCATGGGTAGATAAGGGGTTTGTGGCTAGAGGAATTAAGGGTGACTCCCAAGAACAAAGATGGACAATACCAACCAGTTCAATGATGGGTATCCCTGTGGGACTCAAGGTTTGTCAAATCAAACTATGTGTTGTTTAAAGAATATTTTGTTAAGCCTTTATACAGATTGTTTGGAGTGGAATGTGATGGGTCTATCTCACCCGAGATTAAGAGATTCTTGAGACCCCATGATTTTGGAGACACCAGGGTTAGCCACAATTGGGGTGACTGGTTTGTATGTCAGAATTTCACTTTTTTCAGGGCTTATGGTTTTGAGGGTGTTCCGTATATGTTGCCTACATTAGTTCCTGGTAGGATTGCCTATTTAGAGATTGTTAGGCAAATTAGCATGTCAAATGCAAAGCATTTGGGTGGTGCACACAAGCAGACATTTATGCCTGACACTTTGCAATTTGAAGACTTCACCATTTTATCTACCAAGGCTTATGAGATGATAGAAAAGAAGCTAGTAGAGGAGTACAATTTGTATGGACACTAGGCTCGAAAAAATTATGATCGAGAGGGGTATATCCACCACTGTAGGAAGAGCCAGAATCTGGGAGAGTATTTGCATATACCCATGGAGGCTGAAGATTTATTTAGAAATAAGGAACAAGATGAGGCTGCTGCACTTATATAGGAATTAAACCAAAAATTAGAAGAGCGGAAGCAGAGGCTTCAGGAACTAAGAGAAGAAGGAGATTCTGAGAGTGGGCCTGATGAGAATGTAGCTGTAACAACCCTCCGTGCCCCTGACTTAGAAGAAGTGGCAGAGAGCCAAGAGTAAATCATGGTGAGAATAAATGCCAATGTAGATGTAAGACTTGAAGAGCATGCAACTTTTGTTGCATATGAGGTTTTTGTACAGTCAAAGGAGTTTAAGTCATTTTTGTACCATTATAAAGGGAAAAAGTTGAGGGAGAACATCCCAAATGTTACTCCAAAAAATGAAGCAGAGATGCTTAAGAAATTAAAAAAAGACATTGATGCAGAAGTGGCCACAATGACACCACAGAGAAGGAGACAACTTCTCAGTGAGGCAGTCATCATTTTGTTCCTAGGATGGGACTTAAGTGCCTCTTTTATCTTTGACATCTTGTTGCATTCTGATAGAAAGGATGTAAAATTGGACATACAGGGTGTTGATTGTTAGGAATCAGAAGGCAACTAAGAGGGGGTGGGGGGTGGGGGGTGAATCAGTTGTCTATGAATTTCAACCCAATTATAACTTAGTCAAACTTGATACTTAATACTAGTAAACCAAACTTAATGCTGGTTAACAGATTAACAATTAATATCAATACCGGTGAAACTTAATGCATGAAACAAAAAGAGAAACAACATCCACAACACATAGCACAAATATTTTAACGTGGAAACCTTGTAAGGGGAAAAACCACGGTGGGAAACCTTATCCACAATCAGATGATACAAATGTAGATAGTATGTGAATACAAATGGGGTCTGCACATGCAGAAAGGCCAACTGCCTAGAGCACACTGCTCAAATGGGAGTCCCAATGACTACATTATGATGGTTAAATCCTAGAATAATGTACTACTCAAAATAACATCTCCAATGTTGGATTCAATATCGATTAAGCTTTGATAATCACCTTCAAACCTTCCTTGAACCTTATCTATGGTCTACTCATATGATCTTCAATATTCACACATACCATGTTACAATACCATAACCTTACATACCATATTACTTCTATCATCTCACAAATGAGACCTTACATATATATAAAACCTAAGACCAAATGTGTATGTCGGCTCACTAAGAATATTATAATAAAATCAATTAAAAACAATTCAAGATGTGATGCATCATGTCATCTCAATAAATTTACAACAATATCCAATCAATAAATTATCTCCATTACGTGTTGTGCTGATCTGGAATAGATAATGCATACGGTCCATAATCTTGACCAATCTGCCGATAACAACAAATATGTCAACTCGATTAGACCATTAACCAAAATACCAAAACCAAGTATCCAAACCATGTCTTCGACATAATCAAGTGATCTCCAGATGATAACAAGTCATCCTCAGTGCCAGTGAACAGATAACCTATCTGTGAACAATATACCGGTGACTGTGCATAAGTCACTAAACTTGCCGGTGAACACAATGTGCCGGTTCAACATCACCATAGATCTCTAGAAGGATAAGTTTTGACATCAATGAAAAAACTAATGCAACACATCCATAATACCAACATTGATGATATCTTTATTGGATCAAGGTATGATCGAAATGAAGAGGAAACGCTGCTTTGGACCCTATACCCTCCAAATAAGAGACCCATGTTCATAGATGTAGATAAGGCATTTGGGCACATGATGAAGCTAAAAGTGGGAGAGGTTAATACAATTGTCACAACAGATTTGGGGATTGACATTACAAAATTGAATAAGGCCCAAATGCAGTGGGTGGTAAAAGAGGGTAAAAAATATAAGAATTTATATGAAGACCTGTTGAGAAGTCATGATCATGAAGTACCACAGATAGCCGATACTGGTGTTCAATGGAAGAAGAAATATGAAGACCAGATGAAGGTAAACATTAAGTTAAAGACTTATCCTATGTTGATCCTTCCCTTGGGCATCTGAATAAAATTATGAATTCTATGGTGGTGGTTGATGAGAAGGACCAACTTATCTAGAAACTTACTGCTGATGGTAAATTTTCTGTCTCCTCTCTTTATATTCAACACTATTCTAGTCAGGAGAGTCCTTGCTAGGCTAAGGCTTGGGTGAAAGGACTTATTCCCAAAATTAATATTTTTTTCTAGTCTGTCCTTCAAAATAAGATCCTGACGACTGACAATCTCAAAACTAGAGGTTTTTGTCTGCCTAGTATTTGTCATCTTTGTATGAAGAATGAGGAAACCATTAATCACATGTTTATCCATTGCCCATTCTCTGTTGATATTTGAGCTAGATTTCTGGACAACTTCAATGTCAGATGGGTCTTCCCTGAAGCTGTCCAAGATGTTTTTAATTGTTGGTTCCACCCTTCGAAGAACAATTCAGTTACTTTGTTATGGAGATTTTCTTTACCTCATATTTGTTGGGGAATCTGGAAAGAAATAAACGATAGAGTGTTCAAAGATAAGGCTTCAAAAGCTCAAATTATTTTTGAGAAAATCAAAAGACATATGGTGGAGAACCTCTACACCACTGGTGGAATAACCAACCCCAAAGATCAAGGTGATAACATCATTTTCAAGATTTGGAGAATAAAGGGGAGTGACATCATACATGCTAATCCTAGAGAAGAGGCTAGATGAGAATGCCCCCCTCATGGATGCATAAAAATTAACTTTGATGGTGCTTCCAAGGGTAACCCTGACAATGCAGGGTGTGATGTGGTTTTAAGGGATGAAGGGGGAATATGCAAAGCTATCAAATGTATTCCTATAGGTAATCAAACCAACCATGTTGCTGAGCACATTGGTGCTTATCATGGGTTTGTTCTTGCTAAGGATTCTAATTGCACTAAAGTTTGTGTTGAAGGCATTTCTTTGAACATTATTAATTGCTTGAATAATGTTTTCCCTCCCTCTTGGTCTATACACAATGACATTAAAACTGTGAAGGAAATTAGTGAAAATTTTAAAATGTGTATTTTCACACATGTATATAGAGAAGCCAACAAGTGTGCTGATTGGGCTGCCAACCTGGGTTGTCGTTCTGACAAAATCATTGCCCTTTATGGTGAGAGTAATATCAAGTGTGAGGTGAAATGTATGATTGAACTGGACCTTATCCAGATGAAGCAAATGTGTCTTTTCTAATCACAATTTATAATGCCTTTTCCTCATTTTTCTATGGTTTTTCACTACGGTGGCGTGGCTTGTTTTATTATTAGTCATATCATATTTACTTTGCACGGATTTTGGGTGGTTCTTCATAACAACAATAAAGTTGTTAGGTTTCTTCACAGAGATCACAGAGAAAATAACAAAGCTGAGGTAAGGAAGAATTGTGAAACTAAGGGTAATATGGGAGGTAATAAAAAGAGGTTTGAACCAACTTCTTGCTCGGACTGGAAGAAAAACAATGAAGTATGGGAGATTCTTCAAGAGGGAGGCTTGAGTGTTTTTATGGAAAGGCTCTGCGGCAAAGACCCTACTATCACTAAGCATTTCATAAAAAACTGGAAGAATGGTAAGGCTCTTGTTGGTATTTAGATGAAGAAGGTGGACGAAGATGTCATTGCTGAAGCTACGGGTATGGTTAAAGAAGGTATTAAATTTTACAGAGATCAAAGTGTGTTTGACAAGGCTGCGGATAGATTTCTTGTCACTGATGGAGAAAAAAGGAAATTGGTGAAGGTGGATTATTCCTACCATTCCCTTAAGCGTATTTGCAGGCCGTGGAGGTTTGTGTTGTTTATCACCATCAGCTACATTACTTTGGATTGGAGATTGACAAGGGCTTATGGGCATCATTTTGTGCTACTTAATCACTTCCGTCATGGTGACAAGGTTAGTCCACCTTACTATCTTTCTTGCTCTATGGATCATACTATTAGAGAAGTACAAAAAGACTCTCAAAGAGACCATGCCCTCCACTAGGGTTTAATGGTTTTAGTTTATAAGCTGTTGAAGGGGAAAACTATTGAGAAACCCATTAGTAAAGGCAAAAAAATTATGGATGATGATACTGAAAGTGAAAATAGTGGGTTCAATCTCTACTCTGAAACTGAAGGTGAGTCTAAGGATTTCAACAACAAGGGGAAGACCAAGGGAAAGAGCAAGGGGACTACTGTGGATTCTGACCTTTCAGACTCTCAGGATGAGTCTTTTGATGATAAATTCATAAAAAGAAAGAAGAGAAAGGGTATGGGTAAGAAAACCCAAAGGACCAAGAAGACTCGTAAGGTGATAAACAAGGTGAAAAGGAATTTTTTTATTTCTTCTGATGAGGATACCGAGGTTGAAAAAACTGATAATAAGAAGGGTAAGGAGGAAGATGAAATGCTGGATGGTGATCATGGGGAGAACCTGAGCACATAGAGAATGTAGAATGAGGGTCAGGAGAACAACATGGGAAATCAAAATGACTGTCACGGTGACATTGGTAATGACAACGTCAAGGGTTTTTGTGAGGTCATTAGCAAAATGGAGAAAGAGATTAGTGACTTGAAGACTGACCTCAATGTGATAAAAAAGGCTACTATGGGTGAGAAGCCTCTCTCTGAAAGCATAAAAGAATTAATGGTTGCTATTAACAAGGCTGAAGCAATTGAGGCTATGGTTAGTAAAATTTTGGAAATGGAAAAGAAGTTGAAGGAGTTGGAAGGGAACAAAGATGCTAAGGGTCTAGATACTAACCTGAACAATCTGGTCAACAGAGTGGATAGGATGGAGCTTACTGTGAAGAGGATTGCCGAGCAAAACTTCCAGATACTTAAGGCCACTGTTGACCATATTAACATCCTGATTAACAATTTTGAACAAATTAAAGGCAAGGAGGGTGATAAGGATCAGATGGAGAAGAAGGGTCATGAAAAAAGAACAAGGGCCAACACTCGGAAACAGGTTGATATCAAGGAAAAAGAGTTGGAAGAAATGAAAAATTCTACGATCAATATGAAGCAGATGGTGGTTCATGTTGAAGGACTTATGAGAAACATTTAGTTGTCCTTGTGCTGTCTTTGTGCTTTCCTTTGGCTGTCTAGTGTTGCTTCCTTTGACTTGTGTTCCCTTTTTGTTTTGGCTGGGAACTGTTCTATGTGTGGGTGATCAGGCACTGTTGTTTTCTACCTCTTTTTTGCTTTATCTTTCTCCTGCTTTGTAACAAGGTTCTGGGTTCCTTTCAAAAAACTATTTTTAATTAATCAAAACATTGAGTTAAAGAGGCAAATCAAGACTACCAGGGTAGATGCTGCTTGTGTTTTGTTAACAAATAGGTTTGAACATTTATTGGAAGTTCTTAGAGAATTCTGGACAAACTGTCAGAAGACCCTGGATAATATGGATTCTCATAAAAGAACCTTGAACAGGCTGAAGGCCTTGTTGAAAGATAAGAGTGCTGATGAGAAAGTGGTTGAGAAGATCTAGAGAAGGTTTAATAAACATAAAGAGTTTGGTGTGGACATTAAAAAAGAGTGTACAGATTGCAAGGATATTGTTAGGTATGGTTTGCCAGATATTATGGATGATGCAGAGCAGCTAAAAGACAAACAAATTTGGATTGCAAAATGCCAGAATGTAATTAACACATCGCTTGATGTTGCCTGGACATATGTTTTGGATATGAAGGATATAGGTGAGAAGATGGAGAGATTGGTTACCATGGAGATCACTGTTAGAGATACTGTGTTCAACACCAACACTCACAAGGACAACAAGTATTTGGAGCACATACAAAAGTGTAACACAATATTGGATGGCCAAAACTAATTTTTTATTATAGTTTGTGTCTAGCAATTAAGCAGTTAGGTGTTAGGTTCTAGTTAAGTTTAGTTTACCGAGATGAAAGGGTGTGTCCTTTCATTTGAATATTTTGGCTCACATATATTTAGTGAGTCATTTTTGTATCATGGTGGGCAATAGATAATTCTACTGCTAGCTGGGCTACAAGTGTTATGTTTTAGAAAGGTCTAGTAGGAATAAGAAGTTTATTCTATGCAAACTGAATGTATTGGAGTATTTGTAAGTGTGGTTTTTGTGTATATTCTTATTCCAGAAGTTAATATACAAGATTTTATATTTTTATCTTTAGTCCATTGTGTATAATTTTGTGTTTGATGAAATCATGTGTCCTCTTGATAAATCTTTTGGATTTGCTATGATGTGCCATCACATGATGTTGTATCGAATGTAAAATTGGGTTTTTATTGTTCATGCAAAACATAATGAAACCTTCACAGTGACGGTCTTATAATTGTCTCTTGAGTTGATAGTGATTCTTGTCCACAAAGTTATTCATTAACTATCAGATAAAGGCACTAGTTTATTATTAATCTTTGTTGAATAAGTTCGTATGCATTAGGTCCCTATCAAAGAAACAAATCTTCTAATTTCTATAAGTAATACTCTTTTTCATAATTGCTTAAAGTCCTAACAATAATATTTTGCATAATACAAATATACTCACACTTATTTTATCAATTTTAAAGGCATTCAATAAAAAACACTTATGTTAGCGTAGTTTCAGGAAAAGCTTTTGTCATCTTTGCAATTGCTAATTCCCATAGTTTAAATTCACTCAAAACAAACCTCTTTTGTGCTTGAGAGTGTAAGGTACACCCACCTGGGTTTAGTGGAGCCTAAAGTGAAGAGGGATTTGGTCTTCGACCATCCCTGTTCGTTGGCCAAGGCTGATTGGATGAATTGAGGATTAGGCAAGTCTTTGGTTTTCGAATCTATGGTTTTGGGCACCAACACAACATACACCAGTTAGTCACATGTTTCTATTAGATGTAATGACAGTCCCAAAGACGCTGAGAGGGAGGGTGAATCAGTGTCTAACTGGTTAGTGGAATATTTAAACTTATTTATAACTTTGCAACCCAAATCAATGTACTGGTAAACAAGAAATAATGCAGTAAACATAAATAACATAGACAACATAAATGCACACCATAACACAAGATATTTTAACAAGGAAACCTGGTGTGGGAAAAACCTCGGTGGGATTTGTGACCTACAATATTTACTCACTAGCCAATATGAATAAATATTACTTACAATAGGGTCATGCACATGCAGGAAGGCCAACAACCTAGAGCTCACTGCTCAATAGAAGAGTCTTACTGACTACAATAAGGATAATTAAATCCAATACAATGTACTGCTCAAAATAGAATCTCTAATTCCTGGTTCAGTACCAGTTTAAGCTCAGTCAGATACCATAACCAAAACCTTTCGCTGTCCACTATATCACCTCATACATACAAATAATCTCCTACAATACAAAATGACCTATGAGATCTCATACATATATGAGTCTTTACAATATACCAAGTCGGCTTACAAAAGATAATTATATTTACAATACAATTCATATAAACAAAACTTATCTCATGTCAGCCTGAGTGCTGGTATACTTCTTTGCCAGTGTAATCTGGATGCTGGTGAATATGCTTGCTGGTGTCGGTAGATGGTATCGGTGTTGACCTTGTTGCAGATGTGTGTGTAGAGACCTAATACCAGTTGGTTGCCATCAATGACAACATAAACCATTCTCATATGAGTGTAGAATGCCAACAATCTCCCCCTTTGGCATTGATGGCAACACTCATGAGAAAAATCCAAAATTGTTATCCAAAACCTGAAATCCAAAAAGAAGTGTGCTCCCCCTGAGCAAGTGATCTCCTTTGTGCATATATTTTTCTCTTCACTACTCCCCCTTTGACATCTATGACAAAGGATCTAAAAAAGAATGCAAAATTTCTACCTCAAAGTCTGTAACTAGTTGGTTACAATCTGAAAGATATCCACCAAAACTAAGTTCAAATTCTGCATAAACTTGTTACTGTCAAAAAGAATTATCTTAGTCTGCTGGATCATATCGGTGAGATAGAGCATCTGTTGCTCCGGTGATCTTTCTCCAGGGATTGTTGCCTTAGTTAATTCAACTTGCTGAGTAATAAGATTGTCCAATCTTGGACCAAGTTTTCTCTTTAGCTCCCAAGCCTTCAGCCTTATTCTTGCCTTTTCTTTCTCCAAGTTCTCCAATTTTTCTTCAAACACTGCCATTTCCTGTTCAAAAACTGATGTAAGTTCCGAAGAACCTATCATATTGTTTGCTATGTCATCAATCTCTTTTTGTGTCTTTTTAATCTCCTCATCAATGTCCTTTGTCAAATAGTGAGGCTTACAGGCTTCTCTATACAACTCCTTATACTCCAAAATTGTAGAATTGAGTACCAGTAACAGTGAATCTAAGTGCTCTGTACAGTTTTTAATAGTTCTCTCAAAGAATTCACCTTTATCTTTATCAACTCTCTCCTTAACTATTCCTTCATTCACCTTCCCTAGAGTTAGAACATTTTTTAGCAATGAATTTGGACAAGGTGTCCAATTTACCTAAAGAATTGTCAATGTGATCTATCTTACATGTTGGTGCAATCATCCTCAAGATAGGTTGTGTGTCATCAATAGCCTTAAATGCTAAGGCATTGCAATCCATTATCCTTTTGATAGAATCCAAAAGAACATCTGTCACATTAGTAGGTCTAAATTCACCCGTAGATGTGCTCAGTTCAACAATAGCTTTCCTCTCAACAGATACTTCTCCAATAAACTTAATTATTTCTTCCTTATTACTAACAATTGATTCCTCTTTATTCACATTATCTGCCGGTTTCTCTGTCTCAACATGAACCTCTGCCTCAGATTGTTTCTCAGAATTATTTCCTTTATCTTCTGTCGATGTCTCAATTTTATGAGAGTCAACAGTATATGCTGGTGTCTGAGAGATCTTGATATTCTCACCATCAGCTGCCTTAACTTCTGTAGTCTCCTTATCTACAACAATGGTAATATCCTATTTATCAGCGTTCATAGAAAAAATAATCTCAGAATCCGGGTTAGTATTATCAAGAGTAACATCTTCAGTTCCCATATCAGGTGGACTGACTGTATGTACCGGTGGGATATCCTGAGCTAGAGGTGGAAGATTGTCTATAATATTTATAGCAGGAACACCACCAACTTTTCCTTTACCCTTATCCTTCTCCTTCTGATATACCTTAAAGGTTTTGTCCATTTTCAGTCTGCGCCTTTCTTCTTGCTTTTCCTTTTCAACAAAGAATATATCCCATTTGCCTGCAGTCTCATCAACAATCTCCTTAACTCTCCTAGCCATTAGGCTCACTTGCCGATGTCCACTGACAAAAACTAATTGGTTTTCCTCAGAAATTAATTTATCAATTTCCTCTTTTAAATTTACAGGATGTACCACCAATAATGCTTCAACTTTCAACTTCTTATCAAGTTTCATTACTGATAATATTTTTGCTTTGAATCTCATATACAAATCATTTGGCAAATCATCTATTATTTCAATCAAAACCTTCTTATAGATATCTAAATGCAAAATAATGCTCTCTTCTATTGTTTCCATGCCAGAATCCTTAAAAGAATGGTACAATTTGTTTACATTAATCAGATTTACTTCCTGTGTTATCTCATTCAATAGTTCTTCCAGAGTAGGGGTATCCGATGTTTGTTTCTTCTTTGGTGTAAGCTTCTTCTTAGGTTCCCTAACTGCTTGCTACTTCTTCCTTAGTGTTCTAGTTCTCTTGTCTCAACTTTTTTGCAATATCACCAAGAGTTTCCTTTTCATCATCATGTTTCTGCATTTGCTCATGAAGTTCCTTCCTCTTGTTTTGTGCTATAACAAGGTTCTCCTGAAGTCCTTTAATGAATTCCTTAGCAGTCCTTAGATCATCTTCAAGTTTGATATTCTTCAATTTTTTTGCATCAAAATCTTCAAGAGCTCCTTCCAATTGTTTTCTCAAACTCTCCATCTATACCAGTTTCAGAATCTTCCTCAAGCTATTAAGCTTTTGCAAATAGAGGACTAGGCTTTGATACCAATTGTTATATGTAATGACAGTCCCAAAGACACTGAGAGGGGGGGGGGGGGGGGGGGTGAATCAATGTCTAACTGGTGAGTGGAATATTTGAACTTATTTATAACTTTGCAACCCAAATCAATGTACCGGTAAACAAGAAATAATGCAGTAAACAAAAATAATAGAGACAACATAAATGCACACCATAACACAATATATTTTAACAAGGAAACCCGGTGTGGGAAAAACCTCGGTGGGATTTGTGACCCACAATATTTACTCACTGGCCAAAATGAATAAATATTAGTTATAGTAGGGGCCTGCACATGCAGGAAGACCAACAACCTAGAGCTCACTATTCAATAGAAGAGTCTTACTGACTACAATAAGGATAATTAAATCCAATACAATGTACTACTCAAAATAGCATCTCTAATGCCTAGTTCAGTACCGGTTTAAGCTTAGTTAGATACCATAACTAAAACCTTTCGCTGTCCACTATATCACCTCATACATACAAATAATCTCCTACAATACAAAATGACCTATGAGATCTCATATATATATGAGTCTTTACAATATACCAAGTCGGCTTACAAAAGATAATTATATTTACAATACAATTCACATAAACAAAACTTGTCTCATGTCGGTCTGAGTGCCGGTATACTTATTTGCTGGTGTAATCTGGATGATGATGAATATGTCTACCGGTGTCGGTAGATGGTATTAGTGTTGACCCTATTGCCAGTGTGTGTGTAGAGACCTAATACCGGTTGGTTTCCATCAATGACAACATCAACCATTCTCATATGAGTGTAGAATGCCAACAATTTCCCTTTGCAACACCATCAAAATTCACCTTGATCCAATCTTTATTTGGTGTTATCCAATTTATTATCCTAGCTTCACCATACAAAGGATGAATCCTTTTAGGCCCATTCACAAGACTAGATGCTTTGATTTCTTAGACAAGTATAATATATAGTTTATTATAAAAAATATAGTTTTAAAGTAAAAACCATTTATGAGAGCTATTGATCCCTCTAACATTCCAAGAAAGGGTCTTTCCTTATGAATTCTCCTAAAGATTGATATCTCTATAATATTTTGTATACTATGAGAAATTTCGTGAGAGTCCTCATCTTTCATTAGGAAGACCAACCTCCCTTCTATTCAATCCTAAAATGAACCCTTTTCATACTCACATTTTAATCATTTCCCTTTCTCTTTCTAGTAAGATAAACAAGAAATCAAAATCACAACAAATGTTATTTTAGTGTCCTTACCAATCTTGATCTCACCCTCAAGTTACTAAATAGAGTTTTATCTACTATATTCCCCATCCTACTATCCAATTTAGGATTCATTAATCCTTCACTAGATGTATCCATCTTTCCTCAAGCTATTTTATAATTGGACCTTATTGTTAATTTTTGGATAATATAATCTATTATTGAAGCATATGTTTTGAAATAATTAAACCCTTAGGGATCTTATCATCCATCTCCTTTTATATAGTATTTTTACTAAGTGAGAACTAGCTTGAGACATTTTATTTCCAAAACCATCTATTTTTATGTAGACAAGGGGTCCTCTTTCCCAATAATGTATGTATTAGCAAGGGTTTCTAGAAGTTTAAACACACTCTTCTCAAAACGAAAAATATAACCCTCTTTTGATGGACATGGCTCTTCCATGATCATCTATATACCTTTATTTTCTTTCCTATTTTTCTTCTTCTAATTCATAGAGAGATCATTAATAAGATGACCACCCTTAAAGAAATTCTATGAAAATAACATAAAATGCTCATGTCAAATGAGTTGAATCTATTTTATATATTGTCAAATTCATTTCAATGGATGATAAACTTGGTTGCTAGGTTGAGCTAGTTGGTTTCTTGGTTGAGCTACTTGTCTACTTTCTTGAGTTTCTTTCCTACTTGGTTGAGCTAACATGTCTACTTACTTAAGTTACTTGCCTACTTGGTTGAGCTACTTGCCTACTTGGTTGAGCTACTTGTCTACTTGATTCAGTTACTTGCCTGCCTAGTTGAGCTACTTGCCTGCATGGTTGAGCTATATGCCTGCTTGGTTGAGATACATGCTTACTTGGTTGAGCTACTTGTTTTCTTGGTTGAGCTACCTGGTTGTCTAGTTGAGCTACTTGGTTGTGTGTTTGATCTTCGTGGGTGTCAGCTTAAGTTTCCAGCTTTTCCACTTTCTTTTGGTACAAAGGCCTATTTTATTGAGTCCATCTTTTTCTTATTCTATTCTTAGTTGATGGCTTTATAACTCTTTCACTAACCTTCTTTTGGTTGGTCTATGGAGACATGGCTATTATTACACATCTATTTTGATTGGTGGAGCATAACATTCAAATCATGGGGTGTTAAATTTACATTGCTAACTTAAATAAATACATGGGAGATGGGAGACTGTATTGGAACATAATTATTGAGGAAGCATAGTATCATTTTAATTTTATAGTATTCCATTGTTTTATAATAAGTATGCCACTATTCATGTTCCACTATATGGAGCTTATGGATGTGTTAAATGAATATTTATAAATTTATGTGATTCCAAGTGTTCGTGTATGCTTTTATAACACAATTGTTGGTTTTTGAATAAAAATGGGAAGGTGTTGCTGCATATCAGTGGTGTGTATTGAGTTATTAGTATATAGTGTAAAATACATACTTTGTGTGTTGCATGCAAAAAGATATAGAGGCCCATAAGTAAGCGGGTCATTTCTTTCAAGTATTGGATTTGAGCATTTTCTATGAGCAATATGGAAGCAATATTTTATTAAATAAGTGAAGATATTTTGATGATAGACCTATGGTCAAATTATGGAGGTTGAGAAAAGATAGAATAACAAATTTAAAGAAGACAAACATAAAAGATAAGAGAGTTTGAGGTTGGTGTTGTTGGAATAATCCAGACCACCGAGAGAGGGGTGAATCACTTGTCAATAAAAACAATTCATTTAACAACTAAATGCTTTAACATAATGGGACCAAGGCATATAATAGACCATAGAACATAAAACAATAGCACCAAGGCATATATCCACCAACAAAATGCAAGAGTTACATATGCATATCACATAACACAGGTATTTGAGTAGAAAACCTAGAAGGGTAAAAACCCACTATGAAAATGAACTTTATTAAGCCTCACTAGCCATAAATTTCACTGTTATCCTTGATTTTCATGTTGCAAAAATCTGAGGGTACCTCACAAATATTATTTTTTCCATTTGTGGTCATTATGCTCTATACATGCTTTACAATATGTTTTGTCATAGTAAGCATGTTTTTTCCCCCTTGTTTGTCCTTTTTCACTTAAATGTGAAATTCAGGTGCAAATTGGGCTTGTAAATCTGATTTACACCAAGTATGCCTTTTAGGTGCAAATCGGGTTTATAAACCTGATTTACACCTCATTTCACTTGTTTTTCCCTTTAGGTGCAAATCGGGTTTGTAAACCTGATTTATACCTTGTAGGTGCAAATTGGGTTTATAAACCCGATTTGCACATATTTATTACACTTCAATTATTAAATGCCCATTTGTAGAATTTGAATGGAAGTCTCTCTCTTTTGATTTTAATGACTTTTTCTTCATCTCAATTGGTTTTCTAATCCAATTAAGCTTGTTTTAAGTCAAGAGAGGGAGGTTTGCTCAATTTTTATCCGGGTATGTATTCTTTCTTCGCATTATTTAAGTTTTTAGAAACCCTTTTTAATTTGAAAGCATTTCGATTTGGTATTTTCATCCATTTGTGTGATGTTGTTCGGGATCTTCGGGTCGAACGCCATCACATTGTGGTGTCCTCTAGATCTAAGGTCTTAGGTGGAATTTCTTTTAATCGCCGAATATTATTTATCATTCTTACTATTGTGGTGTTGGGCGGGGATGTAGGTGAGCCACACACCACATTGTGGTGCATGGTGGGTCTGCAACTCTAACTCGCATTGTTGTTTTTCACTGTCTATTGCATTTAATGTCAAATGTATGGTGTTTTGGGGGGGGGTGCGTAGGACCACCATACACCATACATGGTGTCTGGCAGGTCTACCACCCCGCCAAACACTGATGCCCTTCATGTGTATCTCTTGGTTTGAGGTAGGGTTTTAAATCTTCCCTCCACCAAAACACCACCTTCCTCCAAGGTGTAAGGCAAGGTTGTAAAGCCGCCCTCTACCATTTTTTATTATTTCTAAGGTGTGTGGCAGGTTTACAACGTTGCGCTATGCCTCATTTTTAATTACACTTAATGTGTAATTCGGGTTTCTAAACTCGAATTACACCTATGTTTGTTTTTCCCAAGTGCAATTCGGTTTTAGAAACCTGAATAACACCTCTAATCCATACTTTTCATAAGTGAATTTTTCAAGCTTATAAAATTGAAGTTCACTAATCACACACGTAAATTAGGATTTTATGTCCAATTTAGTTTGGAATTATCAAGTTATCAAAGAGGGTTTTGGAATTCCTAATGGCCTAAAATGCATCTTTTTCTGAAGATTGTTCAAATTGGATGGATAAATTGATTGATCAATTGTATTACTATAATACTAATTATTTTTATTTCCTTGGTGTTACTATCATACAAATGACAAAAGCTTCTCCTAGCAAAAGGGCAATGAATTTCAAAAAGAAACACCCCCATTTGGTCTTCCCGCCTTCTTCGGTCACCTCAAATATTGATCATATAAGAGATACAAAAATAGGTCATGTTGACCTATCCGAGTTTCTAAAGAGGGTTCAACAACCCTCTTCCTTCCGTCAGATGGAATCTATCATGAACGGTACTATCCACTTGGTAGTGGCTTTCACCATGTCTGCTTAGGACCCTGTGTTTGTGATGGTAGTTGCGAATCACTTTGATCCTATCAGTAGAAGTGTAAAGTATGAAACTGGAAAGAAGTTGATTAGGCTTGATGAGGAATTATTTGATAGTTTTTTCAAGCATCCTACTCTTGGGAAGTATTCAGACATTATGATGCAATCAACTATAGCCTACTTTGATAGAAACTTTGATAAGTGTAGGCGAAATATGAATGATAATCGGCTAAAGACGCCAAGGCCTACCATTGCTAGATGACTAGAGACTCTTCCAAGATGTGACTTCATTGAAGAAGTCAATGATTTGATAACTCTTTTGAGTATTTAAATACCTCCCTACCTACAACACCTATTATAAATGGATGCATCAATACATCCATGTGATCCAACAAAATAAGGAGAAGATATTTTGGGTAAAACAGATCAATGATGCCATTTGTGAGAAACTCACCAAGATACTTACCACACTCAAATTCTACATGACTTCATAATTGGTCTATATTGCGGCTTCAATGAGACACTTTCCTGGGTTGTCAACAACTAGTGGAAAGAGACAGGTTGAGGTACACAAATACTATTCACAATTGGTTCTTCACAATAGTCATAGTCATTTCCAGAGAGTGAATGATGCATTCTTTGGATATTACATGGTTATGTTAAATAATAATTTATATAATAAAAGAGTATTTGATCATTCTTGGGAGGTGTTCAACTAATATGGATGCATATTGTTGCAATTTTGACCTTGAAATATCTTAGGGTTGGTTATTTCAATGGCACAACTTTCTTGCTCCCTAGATATCCTTCTGACAAAATTGTATTGATGGAGCTAGCTCATCAATTGAATGTAGTGCATGATGCCCAATCTAGTTCTCATAAAACTGGTTTGAAATTATCTCTTACCATTGGTAGATATTCTATCAATTCTATCTACAAAGCCAGAGCAATGGAAGAGGAGATTAGAAGAGTTACCATGAGGTTCTTCAAGGCTAGAGAGGAATTAAACTATAAAATGATGAGAAATAAATTAAATAAGGCACATGTTCATGTGCATTGAATTGAAGATGTTTGGGCTTATTGTAGGTCTGAACATGATATTAGAAAACTTGACTATTGTCGGTTAATAGTTGATCAAATTAGGGAGTTTGACCTTGCTAATATTCCAGATGAATTAGAGGATGATAGCAATGCCCTAGACCTTTCCTATGTTGATTCCAAGGTTACCTCTAATCCTATGCCTCTCATCCAATGGTCACAAAAGGAATGCACTTCCATCAAAGATCGATTTCAACGTATTGTTATAAATACAAATGTGTGGCTTTGAAGAAAAGTTATTCCATTGAAATCCTTCTCCTTTGGTTCTGATGATGAGACTGCTGACACAATGGGAAGAAGGTCTAAGACTAGAACCAAGAAAAAGTAGGGTCCCACTAATCCGACCAAGGCTCCCAAACCGAAGTTCATAGTTGGAACTAAGAAAAGGGAAATATCAAGGGGAGCCATCGACTTTTAATTTTCACGAGACACAAGAGTCTAAAGTACTAGATGAACAAGTGGAAGGTGAGCATCCTAATGAAGAACCAATTGATGTTGATTAATCAAAAGAAGGGAAAGAATATGAATAGGAACAAGGTGAATTTGATGAAGAGTTGCCACAGGTAGATAAGTCCTTACCCCAGGTACCTCCTTCTTCATCTACATTACATGTTCCTATTTCTACCTCTGAGTTTGAGCCCCCAGTGGTTATCTATGTTTCTCCTTCAAGTGTTATCCATGTATCTTCCGCTAGTGCTAGTGAGTCCACTCTAGATACTCCTCATGATAATATTGAAAATATTTTCTCAACTTTTCCCATGTTGTTTGAAGTCTTTTCAACTATGTTAGATGATTTTGGCAAGTTCATGAGTGATTTGAGTCCTAGGTCCAATTAATTGTCCCTTGAAAATCCCACCAGTGTTGTCACAATGACATCTCCTATTGTAACCATCACTGTTCAAGATTCTAGCAGTCCCTCTTAGGATGTGGTAGCAGGTGAGGATAATGATTCAACTTTTCCACTTTGGTTATTGTCCAATGCACCGAAGAGAAATAAGTAGGAAATTTCTCCTGAAGATTTTGATTTTAGTCAACTTGTCCTTGTCAAACCCAAGACTGTTAAGAAAGATAAAACTTTGTCAAGGATAAAGGTTGACAAAAATAGGAACAATTATGTTGATGTTTCTATTCCCCCTCTAGATGGAGTTATTGGCCAATTCTTGGTTTCAGACTATGTCATCTAGAGGATTTATTTAGGGAAGAAAACTCATGTTTTTGTGGCACAAAATGCTCAGTCAACCTTGGAAGCCCTAGTTTCCAAGTATGATGAAGACAAGATCAAGAAGATCAAATCAAAGCATGAATTGAGCAACTCACCTCAATTCGTATCAAGGTAAAAAAGTCCTTTGAAGCTATTGAACCAGTAGCCTCATCTTTGTATGAAAAGGTTGTCAAAAGAGCTGATCAAGTAGCATCTCAGAGCAGAGATGTAGGAGAATGGATGGATATAATGTTGAGTCAAGTTACACGACTCCTGAGTTTAGCCTACACCATTTCCAATAATCTGTATGTTGTGAGGAAAGAGGTAGATAGCACCATAGAGATCTTCTCCCAAGAACTTGAAATACAAGAAAAGGATTTTGAAGCCTGGTTGAAATATGAAGACTATGATCTAGATGATCTCATACAAAATAGTGTTTGCCCTTCACAATGAATTTACATTGAGTAGTGAGAAGCATAGGAGCATCAGATGAATATCCTAGAGCTCCTAGTCAAGGATATGAGGAAGGCCCAAAAAGAATGTGCAGATAAGAAGAAAGAGATTTTTGCTAAAATCTCTAAATTCCCATGTGCTTTCCTCGATGAGAATGAAAAGGTGATTGATGTGGATGAAATCATCAAAGAATTCATCTTTCTTGTTATTTCCAAAGTAGATAAGGAGGACTTATCTTTATTCTCTATTGATAGATTACTTGATCTTCAGTTCATCTTGGATTTTCTAGATTCACTTATGAAAAAACACAAGAATTGTTGCATTGATTTGGAAGATTCCATCATTACGGTTAAAATCATCACCAGAAATACTTAGGGACTTGATGGAGTTTAAGTGTAGAATACTTTGTATAAGTTCGAGGAATTCCATAATCGAGATTCAACTTGAAGAAAATGACACTAAGTTATTTTCATGTTTTTCCTAGTAGAATTAGCTTATGTCAATCGACTCCTCAGGTGTCATTTTTTAGTTGCATATGTGCACCTATGTCAAATCAAACTCTTCTTTTGACTTGGTCTTAGAATTAGTTGTAATTTCCTATTTTCATGTTGCACTCCTCTCCTGTATATGAGGTTTATTATTGTAATAATGATCTTTTTTCCATCATTGTTTATGCAACGAAACTCTGCCAAAGTGAAGAGAAAATTGAGACTTCATTTTCATTTTGTGAATTTGCAATTTAATCAAGAAGATGATAAGCTTGGCATTCAAAATTTGTTTTGAGTACAATATTTTATGTGGTATGAATATTCTTAAGTCATTGGTATCATATATTCCCGAATGATTAAAATTGGATGTAGTTTTCAATGCTAGATATTGAAGTGTTTTTGAGCTTTTTGCAAGTAATCTTTGAGTTACTTTGAAAATTCAAGAATTGGGAACTGGTTGAGAGAAGGTTGCTTTAAGTCTTTGAGATTTTACAAGTTATCTCTACAAATTGTATTTGAAAGATAAAAGGTAGAGTCCTTGTGCTATTCAGATTATCTGGTTAGAGTAGAAGATATTTTAATATATTTTTGAGTCTTTGAGCTGACAATATATTTGGGTTACAGTTGTTGATATGAGTTTAGTATCCAAAAAGAATCTTTGAGTTCTTAGGTGTGCGTAATTCATGTCCCCAGGTTGTTTTCAAAAAAGGGAAGTAACGAAAGACTCTGTTCTTTCACAGACACTTTACTTCCCAGGTAAATTAGTTTTGATAGTACTACAAGTTTTTAAGTTGTTTAAGTTAAGGGAAATCTATTCTTAAAAGATAATTAGATAGATCTGGTTTTGAAGAAAGATAACTAAGTTGTTATTGTACCTTGGATTAGTGTAAAGTTAGCAGGTAGATAAAATAAAAACTAATTGCAATAAAAAGGTGGAGCCTTCCCTTATAATTAGGAGGGATCATATGTTTCCTTCTGAGAGATATCATCACAAGTGTTATTGTGAAACACATTTTGTGAAGCTTCATCAATTTACAAAATTTTTACCCAACAATTTTTTGGCAACTCCACTGGGGATTCAAGCTCCAACCAGATTCTACTCTAGCTAGACAAAGCTATAAATCAACGTGTTGTTGATCCTATCTTTGAGCTCCTTCAGAAACATCATTTTGATTATTAATTTATGCATGCAAGTTATTCCCTTTAGAGAACAAGGAATTTTCCACCTACAAGTCAAATATCTCCTATTCCAAGTGAAGCTTCTAGCGCACCAAGGCCTTTTTCAATTCCACAAGTACAAAGGTTTGTGATTCCTCCATTTTAGCTAGTACAGTTGGTTGCAATGATTGCACAAGGGCCTTGGGGACAATATTTTGGTCCCTTAAATTTGACTCCTCCACTACATCCTCTTCCTCAAGGGTCGAGGAAAAATATTCCCAAGGTCTTTGGTGATGGTAAGAAACACCTAGATGAACATATTGCAGTATTCCATATTTCATGTGGGATTTTGGGTGTGTAATATGAAGATGTAGCAATATGTCCTTTTTTTGAGACTTTACAAGGTGTTGCTGCTGATTGGTTCTATCATTTGGCACCTCAAACTATTAAAACTTCGGACGTGCTTAAGATTTAATTTGAAACACGTTTCAAGCCAACAAAAGATGTGCATGCTCTTTTGGCTCATTTGACTTCTATGAGGAAAGATCCTCATGAACCTATGAGGGATTTTGTGGCTAGGTTCAACAAGTTGAAGAATAGAATTCCCACTTCTTCTCAACCTACTGTTGTCACGAGGATTTGCACCCGAGGCAAGCTTTCATTTCTTGCAATCCTGTGACACATTGGACTGCTCTCAGGTTGTGGGTATTCTATTATGAGAGAAGTCCTCCAGATTATAGGCCGGTTTCCTATTTGATCACCTAAAACTTAATTGAATTTGTGATAAAAGGGAAGAAGGATATGCATCAAATTGATGATTATCTACTGCTAGGTGATCCACCAATGATTGAAAAGGACTTGAAAAACACTTATAAACATCACAAAATAGTCAAATAATGAAACTATTTCTGACACACAACTTGAATACACATGCTTGCAAAAATGATTTTCATGAAAGGTTAGTTTTCTAATGTTCACAAAAGGAGCAATGATATTCTCACAATTATGATACAAAAGAAACAATCACACAATCAGAAACCTACACTATAACATGTACATTTTACACTAAGCATCTGAAGAAACTAAGATAAGATAAAGGATTCAATAGAAGAATCACATTTTTTTAATCAAATATGCTTACAACATAACACTTAGACAAAATGTATCAAGGAGGAACTCAACTTCAATATTGAAAATAAGAAGTTTTATGCATTACAAATATGGAAAAACTCATAAGAAATGAGTTATAAGAGCATGAGAATCTGCTGCTACACAAGTAGAAAACTCCAAAACTTTGAAACTCTCCAATTCTAGAACTAGGGAAAAACTAAGTGACAAAAGTCACTTATACAATAAGCCTCCAAAATTCAAATTTGAATTTTGGTTCTCAAAAAAAAATGTGCTATCATCAACTCCCAAGTCCCTCATCAAAATTAGGATCTAATTGAAAGACAACTATCTCAAAACTACCTCCTTGGGCGGATACAACTGAAAATCCCTCAAAATTAGGGATGCAACTGAAAGAAACAATGAGTTGACTCCCTAAAAATCCTCTATGACTCAACTCCCAACCATGTGGACTCTCTAACTAAAGAAGAACTGACAATTAGGTGACAAATCACCTTAAATCATCTTCAGTCAACTAATCCTCTCTTATGCCTAACTCACACAACTCCTCATGACAGTCAACTTTGCATTACAAAAATATCTTTAATTTGAAGTGATTTACAATATAATTCAAATAAAGATTCTCAGATTTGAAATATTCTAAAGGCAAAGAAATTTGATTAAAATAACAAAACCTAAAAGAAGCTTCTTTGACCCATATTTTAATAAGTGTTTGTCGACACTTAAAAAGAATTACAATATTGAAGGCCATGGCTTAAGATTTTCTTTAAAAAATAAAGGCAAAAACCTTTCTTTCTTTTTGGGTTCCACATTAGGGTTATGAAGCCCTAAATAAAAAGAAAAAGATGCAAGCACTTCATCTTTCTATTTTGTATCTTGCTTTCTCCATGCTCTGCCGCCATGAAGCTAGGGTATAAGCTAAAGGACACACCATTGGCTGCTGCTATTTTGAATAATTTGCAGGAGGTCGACACAGGGAAAAACTAGGTATGGAGTCTCTGTTTTGATCTAACTCTCTGGTTTTTTGGCTACAAATGTAGGTTTTTTCATGAATATCGCCCTTGCTACCATTTTGAAGCTATTGTGCCCTTGTAGATGGTCGTGTTTGATGCTTTATTCTTCTTATATTATCAAAAATATGTCTTTGACTTGAAAAATAAGAATTGCTGCTCTTATTCTTTTACCACCATGATATTGGTTGCTTCTATAACCAAGTATCTGCTAACTGTAAACTATGTTTGAAATCTTTGAAACAAGAGTATAACTATGAACGAGACTACTTATCTTGTGAAGATGGTCTCTCTGTGTACTTGGTGTTCACTGCATATACATACTTTGTCATTATTATTGGGTTGGGCATGCACTTGGACTAGTATTATGATGATTACTTACTGTTTTCTTGGTTTCCATGACTGTATTTCATAGTCCAAATGCTCTTGAAAGACTATTGTTTACTACACTGTGAAGACCTCCATGGTTATTTTAGGATTGCTATAAACCTGTGATAGATGACCACTATCAATGAATTTCCCCCCTTCATTTATCCACTATTCTCAAGAGGCTGTATTTATATGAGGCTCGATTGACTTTAATTAGTGATCACTGTTTGTATCTTCTTTTTACATTTATGAGGCTTTGACTACTATACTTATTTTGGATTGCATTTACATTGATCTTCTACTCACTACAATCACTATATTTTTTGGCATATTGTCTTCAAAAGATCCAAAAATGCATATTTGACTATCATATGAAAAACCCTCATCACTACTCTTTGATGGAACTGTATTTCTTGTGATAGTGACTACTTATTGTCCTCTTTAATGGTTTTTCTCATTGTACATGTGCTTACAAGTTGTTTTAACACCTCTACATTACTCATTGTTGCCATGGTTGTGTTAGTTGTCATTACACCTCCTTGCTTTGTCATATCTTTGTTGTTAACTACTGTATGAGCTGTTATGATTTTGTTTGAATCTTTATGATACTACACTTTTACTTTTTTTAGACTGATTTCTCTTGATCCTTGATTATGACAACTCTATATCTCTACTATTGGACAATGCTTTTGACTTTTTGTCATTTGATGGTCTTAAATAACTGGGACTCTTCTCATAAATTTTGAACTCTTGTATACCTTATAATAGTAGTTATATGGGAACAACTTCATGACTGCTATGAATTCTTTGTTGCCTAATGATAATGGCAATGACTTTTCATTGTATACTTGCTCCTTGAGGCTTATACTTTGTGACTTATTACAACACATCCCTTAATTGTTTTGAAGACTATTATTTTGATCTTTGCAGAGCTATCAAAATTGTCCTTAATGACTGTCAACTTCATCTCTATGACTATATGTGAAGACTATATTGTGACAATCTCCTTCTCTACTGTTGTAAATGAAAGCCTTGTTGTTAAATCTTCAGGCACCTAGGGAAGTGACCTTCTCATCTTGTATGTTGCTATGAAGGTGTGTATTATTACTTATGATGACTACATATATGAAATATTATGAGCTTATTCTCATGACTAATTTAATGTTCTTATGGTTCTTTGGGACTGTTCACTTGTAACATCTATCATTGTTCTTATCCATTATCGAACCACTCTTTCTTTTTACTTGTATTCCTGTCTTAGGAGTGATTGACTTTAATTTATCTTTTTGACTATGTAGAACCTTGATATTCCTCTTGCTACCTTATAATAAGACTGCACTATTTAGTGAACAACTATCTCTGTCAGGATTGAGATTTGATAGTGATCTTCATGATGCTTTTGTTAGGCTACTCCATTCCTTTGTTTTGGAGAAACCTATTCATCTAGGTCTACTATCACTTGTTCAAACTGTGACCTCATCATCATTGTACATCAAAGTTTTTGCCCTTATGAATGGTTATTGGTCTTCAAGAGTTCACTAGATGTTATCCATGTTTTGATATAACATCAATCTTCACTAGTCTTCTATTGTCTGCAACAACACCTTCATAATATAGATCCATGGACTATGAATTTGCCTTCGTGACATAAATTGTCTGCTCTAAGATACTCCTTTCATCTCACTGTCTCACTTTGTTCTTGCTAGGATGACTATCCTTTCAGGGCTGCATATTTTCCTAACACTAGACACTCTTGACCAAGAACTGTCCTGACATTGTACAGTAATTTCTTCATTTCTCTTGGAGAGTATTATAAGCACTTAGTTCCATTCTTCATGGTTTATGGAGGGATGCACTTCCTCAACAGGTTGCTCACTGTATGTTTATAACTATGATTTTGACATGATGACTGTCCCACTCTTTTTCCCACTTTTGATTATTACTATGCTTTGATGGTAATGTGATGAGTTATTACTATGATTGATTGATTATTGAATTGCTCCTTTGAAATCATTATCATGCCACCCAAATGTTGTTATGACTGTGATCTACTTGCTTCCCTTTGAGGCTTACGGTCTTGGATTTTCATATGCTAGCATGCTGGGCTCAACCCTTGTGGGAGCCACATTTTACCCCACATGCTGTAATTTACTTTTCCTATAAGTTCACATGAAGCAAACAAGTTAGTTAAAAACAATGCATATTTGATTTCCTACCGGTGATCTGATTTGACATTTACTGATTTGCTTGGCACACTAGCTATTGTGATGCACATGAGGGTTAGATTGTTTATTTTCAAATGCATGTGCAAATAACGAATGGTGTCTCTCATTGCTCTAAAAATATTTTTTCAAATGCAGGTACTCAGGGCAGCAAAGAGGCAACAAACTGGATGTAGGATGGACATAAGACTTACAGCTGCACAAAACAACTTAGAGAGGGCTCGTCATTCAGGCAATGGCAAGTCACCCTTCTTTATTCTGCATTTACTTTAATGTTTTGCATCTGCAAATTTATAGTGTGTTCCTTATTTCAATCTTTTGTCTTTCTTTTCAAATAATCATGAATGCAATTTAGCCGAATAAAAAATGCACCTTCTTGCTCATGTGTAAAACATCATAGCTCTACCTGATTGAGCTAGTAGCAAAAATAGGTAACACCTACTGAGGAGAATCTAAAATGTTTCTTTTAGCTTTTTGTTAAGAAGAACAACCCCAAAAAATTTGTCAATAGCTCAGTCTCAAGCGATGGAGATGGAAGATCACTTAATCTTAGCTGGAAAGATTAAGAATGACCCAAACAAAGCTAATGTAAGTTTTTCTACTCCATAAACGTCAAGTTTTTCTCTTGTGGGTACTACTAATTCTATGGTGCAGAGGCTTGCAAATGAAGTTATTGCTTTGAAAAAGAAAATTTCTCAGACATCTTTCCCTATTCCATACAAAAATGTTCCACAAAGAAGCTACCCAAATAATGCTTCTATCTATGCGGCTAGAAACTAGAATAAGTTGCCTCCTCCTCTTGAAAGATTGGCTCTTGAAGCACCTCCTGTTAACACTTTAGTGGGGTATTATGAGACCGAGAAAGGTGACAATATTATTGAAGGTCCTCCACATGACTCTATTATCTGGTTCTTGCAGTACCAGGAACCCAAATATGAAGGTAAAAGTGAAGCATTTGCAGTTTTCACTCGTTCACAAGCTCCAAACTAGCTTGATGAGAAACTTGGTGATAAGTCCAAAGAAAAAGATGCATCTTAGTTTCCGATCACCCTTGCAAAGAGAGGTATTCCTTTTCCTACTTTACCCAAAGATCCATTTGCGAAAAATCAAGCAAGTATACCCGACCCTTCTTCATCTAATATGCCAAAGAATGTGCCAGTTAATCCCAAACCTGTAAGTGATGTGTTTACTCCCTCAGTTAATTTGCAATACCAACCTTTTGACATTATAGATCATGTAAAGAAAACCAAAATCCATATGTCAAAAGTTGAATACCTTAAGGCTAACCTTGAATAGTTTGATAGGTTTGCTAAATTTGTTAAAGAAAAAGAAATTCCTCAAGTTTTTGTAGCTGCTCAAAATAACTTAGTTCTTGTCCCATCCACCATGTTAGGTAGGATCAAACCTTTCTATATTTCCCTTCTAATAAATGGGTACAAACTTAGCAACTATGTCATAGGCTCTGGAGATTCAAATGATGTAATGCTATCTAAGGTAGCTAATGCCTTAGGACTTACCCTCACCAAAACTTTTGGTAAATTATTTTAAATGGAAAACAAACAAGTGCCCTTGATTGGTCAAATCAAAGATGCTCAGTTTGCTTTTGCTACATATCCTGACAAGAGAATTAAGATGACTATCTTAGTAGCTAATGTTACAACCTCGTATGGTATGCTTTTGGGAAGAGATTTTTGTAAGGATGTTGGAGGTGAGATTAACATGGATTGGTCAAAACCTAGGATACCTGTCAAGGGTAAAATGCAAAAATTGCTTCCTGAAAGGGAAGAAAAGTATTCAGTGGTCAAATTAGAATATCACAAAGCTCAAATTTTATTTGAGTCATCTAGTATGGGTACTTTTTTTCTTCAAGTGGAAGAAGCTTTAAGTTCCTCAAGTAGCTCTAGTAATGACAATTTGTCAACATAAGACTTTGTCTATCTCCTCTTTTGTTGAAAATTTAGAGCTTATGTCAATCTCTTCTGATGATGAAACTTCCAGTTCACAACCTATAGTTACAGAAAGAGACAATGAGGTATGGCTAATGAAATTTGGTGGAAGTTATACCATTGATAGCTCTAGTATCAGGGTTATTTTAATTTCCCCTCAGGGTAAAATATTTTTGTATTCTTTCAAGCTTCAGTTCTCTAATACTAATAATACTACTGAGTATGAATCTTTGTTGTTGGGTATGGAGGTGGTTTGAAAGAAAGGTAATAGAAATATACATGCACAAGGAGATGTTGAATTGGTAGTTTGCCAAATTAGAAATATTTACTAGGCTAGAAATGAGTGGTTGGAACATTACCAAAACTTAGTTTGGGAAAATATTGAAAATTTTGATTCCTTCAATATTTGAATGGTATCAAGGGAGTTTAACTCTAGAGAAAATTCACTTTCTCATTCAACAACTCTTTTGATTCCTCATAATGTTTTTTTCCAGGATGTTTATGTTATTGAATTAGCTTGTAGGCCAAGTGGATTAGATGATTGGGATCACTAGAAAATTTTCAATGATGATAAGCACATTGTGAACTTCCTTGAGACTAGTGGTGGTTTCAATAACATACTTTGAAGGGAGTAGTTGCTCTGATTCCATGGTAAGTGGTGATTGATCACATGATGAAGGTTTCCTACAATTGAAGGGAAACAAGATTCCAAAAGGCCTAGTGTCATTGGAGATTTTATTTGATAAACATGATAGGTATATCAAACAACAACAACAAGTGTCATCAGATGATGCCATGGGATATGAGAAATACAACACCAGACTATAAAGTGATCCAAAATATGTGAACATTGGTAACAATTGTACCCCAGTTGAAAGAGAGAAGTTCATACAATTGCTACACAAGTACATTGATGTGTTGGTATATTCATATGATGACTTGAAGTTTTTCAAGCCCAAGGAGGTAAAACATGATATTCCACTCAAAGTTGGGATGACGCCTTTCAAGAAGAAGCAAAGGCAGTACAATCCCAAGATCTTAGGTACTAGTCTCTTAGAAATTCAGAAGATGTTGAATGCAAAGATAGTTTTTCTAATTCATCCTTCATCCTGGATTGTAAATATTGTTCCTATAAGAAAGAAAAATGGGGAAATCCGCATTTGTGTGGATTTCCAAAACTTGAATCAATCCTCTTTAAAGGATAATTATCCTTTACCGGTGTTGGATCAAGTCTTTCAGAGAGTTACTAGTTAACATATGTACTCAATGCTTGATGGTTTCTTGAGCTACAACTAGATTGAGGTCAGTGAGGAAGATCAACATAAAACCACCTCCACAACTCCTTGGGGTACCTTCTCTTATCAAAGGATGCCTTTTGGTTTAGTCAATGCAAGTGCAACCTTCTAGAGAACTATGGACATGGATTTCTGAGGTATTATTGGAAGGTACATTATTGTATATCTTGATGATTTAGTTTTTTTCTCAAAAGACCACAATAATAATCTTTTTCATTTGGAAGATGTTTTAAGAAGATGCCATGAATATGGAATCTCCTTAAATCTCAAGAAATCAATTTTTGGGGTTATAAAAGGTAAGCTTCTCGGGCATATAGTGTCCAAGGAAGGTATTAATATTGATCCAGAAAGGGGCAAAGCTATCCAAGGTTTGTGTTTACCTTCAAGTAAAACAACTGTTAACTCTTTCTTTGGCAAAGTTAATTTATTGAGAAGGTTTGTTCCAAAATTTTATGAGAAAACACATCATATTGTAAATATGAAGAAAGGGAAGACTACTTTTCACTGGAATCCAGAAGGGAAATCATACTTTGAAGAAATAAAGGAAGCAATAGCTCATTCTCTAGTGTTGGTATGTCTTCATTATACCAAAGATTTCATAATGTACAACTATGCTTCAGAGCATACACTTTTTGTAATTATAGTTTAGAAGAATTTAGAAGGTATTAAGTCTCCTATAGCATTCGTGAGTTGTCCTCTCAAAACTCATGAGCTTAAGTATTCCCAGATGGATAAAAATGCTTATGTTGTGGTCAAAGCAGTAAATAATTTCTGATTTTACATCTTGAATTCACATGTCATGTGTCTAATTTCAGATACTACAGTTAAGTCAATTCTGACTCAACAATATTTTGGAACTAAACGAGGTAACTAGATAGAAAAAATCTAGGAGTATGACTTGGAGATTTGACCACCAAATTGGGTTGAGTTAAAGGTTTATGTCAATTGATGGTAGACAACCAACTTGAAGGAGTAATTCCTCTTGAAAGAGATTCAGATGGTAATATCCCTACAATGTTGTTTGTAAGAACTATGGATGAATGGTATTCAAACATCACTTATTTTCTTACTTATGGTGAATTCCCTATACATCTCACAAATGAGGAGAAAATAAATCTGAACTTTAAAGCATCAAACTATGTTTTGTGGGAAAATGGTTTGTTTAAAAGGAGTCTTAAAGGCACTTTCTTAAGGTGCATTGATAAATCTCAACAAGTTAAATTGTTGGAGTCTTTTCATAGTTTAGCTTGTGGTGGACATTTTTCAGCCCCAATGACTGCTCATAAAATTTTGAGAGTCAGGTATTATTAGCCTACCCTTTTACAAGATGCATATGATTGGGTTAGGAGATATGATTTATGTCAGTAGTTTGTTGGCAAATCCAAGCTTGCAGTGTTTCCTCTCAAACCAGTGGTAATCAAGGAACCATTTCAACAATGGGTATTGACTTCATTGGCCTGATCAACTCTCCTTCCGCTGCAGGTCACTACTATATTTTTACTACAACAAATTATTTCACCAAGTGGGTTGAAGCAATTCTTGTTAAGCGTGCTACATTTGAGGTGGTGTGTGATTTCATAAAAGAAAATATTGTCAGCAGGTTAGGTGTTCCAAACAAGATTGTAGCGGATAATGCTCTACCTATTTATCCTCATATGAGATTGCTCAGTTTTCATTTGAGTATCATACTACTCTTTCCCATTCTTCATATTATCACCCAGACAGTAATGGTCAAGTGGAATCTAGCAACAAAAAAATGATTACGATAATCAAGAAATTGGTTGATGAAAAACAACGTTTGTGGCATAAAGAATTGATTGATGCTTTGTGGGCAGACAAAATCACACCAAAGAGGGCTATTGGATTATCACCTTTTTAGCTTCTTTATGGTACCAATGCAGAGATTCCAGTTACTTTAGAGCTTCTAGCTTTGAAGTTGGAAAAAGCAATTGAGGATCAAACATATGAGAGTTCTTTGGATAAATGCATCATGTTCCTCTCGGAACTTGAAGAAAAATGAATTTAGGTGGTGGACCATATTTTAGAACACCAAAATCAAGTAAAAGCTCTTATTGATAAGAAAGAAAAGCAAAGAGACTTAAAAGTAGTTGATCTTGTCCTACTTTGGGACAAGAGGTGTGAGCCTAAAGGAATGCATGGAAAATTTGAATCTTTGTGGATGAGACCCTTCACTATCCATCAAATTTATGGTGAAGGCAATTACCTCCTAGCATATAACGATGGAACTTAATTTTCATTGCCACATAGTGGCCAACATCTCAAATTATTTACTCACTAAAGTTTTGTTAAGTCGTTATGATCTTTCCTTTTAGTTTAGTTTAGTTTTTTGTTCTTTCCTATGGCCTGACTCTAGCCCAATTGATGGATGAAGGCACATAGAGTGCAATGATTCTACATCCTTTGCTCATTCCTAGTGAATGATCAAAGGTTGTTCCGCAGCTAGAGTGAATATTATTCTCGATTTTCGCATTGCAAAAATTTGAGAGTACCCCACAAATATTTTTTGTCCATTTGTGATCTTTATGCTCTATGCACGCTTTACAAAATGTTGTCATTGTAAGCACGATTTTCCCCCTTGTTTGTCCTTTTTCACTTAAGTGTGAAATTTAGGTGCAAATTGGGCTTGTAAACCCAATTTACACCAAGTATGCCTTTTAGATAGAAATCAGGTTTATAAACCCAATTTACACCTCAATTCACTTGTTTTTCCCTTTAGGTGCAAATCAGGTTTGTAAACCCGAATTACACCTTGTAGGTGCAAATCAGGTTTATAAACCGGATTTTCATATAATTATTACACTTAAATTATTAAATGCCCATTTGTAAAATTTGAATGGTAGTCTCTCTCTTTTGATTTTTAAGTCTTTTTCTTCATTTCAATTGGTTTTCTAATCTAATTAAGCTCATTTGAAGTCAAGAGGGGGAGATTTGCTCGATTTTTATTCGGGTATGTATTCTCTCTTCCGCTTATTTAGGGTTTTATAAACCCTTTTTTAATTTTTAATGCATGTTGTTTTTCTTTTGATTCAGTATTTGCATCCATTTCTGTGATGCCGCTTAGGATCTTAGGCCCGAACGACATCACATTGTGGTGTCATCTAGGTCGGAGGTATTGGGTGGCATTTCCTTTAATCGTCGGATATTATTTATCGTTCTTGTTATTGTGGTGTTGGGTGGCGTTGTAGGCCTACCACACACCACATTGTGGTGCGTGGCGAGTTTGTGACCCCAATCCGCATCGCAATTTTTAACTATGTTTATCACATGTAATACCAAATGTATGGTGTTTGGTGGGTCTACCAACCCACCAAACACTGGTTCCCTTCATGCCTATCTCTTCATGTGAGGTAGGGTTTTAAAACTACCCTCCACCAAAACAATGCTTTCCTCCAAGGTATAAGGAGGGGTTGCAAACTTGCCCTACACCACTTTGTATTATTTCTAAGGTGTGTGGCGGGTTTATAACCCCACCCTAAACCTCATTTGTAATTACACTTTTTATGTGTAATTTGGGTTTCTAAACTCTAATTACACATATATTTGTTTTTCTCAAGTGCTATTAGGGTTTAGAAACCCGAATTACACCTCTAATCCATACTATTCATAAGTGAATTTTTCAAGCTTCTAATCTTGAAATTCACTTATCACACACATGTAAATTGGGATTTTATGTCCAATTTACTCTGGAAGTATCAAGTTATCAAAGAGGATTTTGGAAACCCTAATAGCCTAACATGCATCTTTTTTTGAAGATTGTTCAATTTAGATGAAAAAAATAATTGATCAGTTGTATCACTATAATACTGATGATTTTTATTTTCTCAGTGTTACTATCATACAAATGAAAGAAGCTTCTCCTAGCAAAAGGGCGATGAATTTCAAAAAGAAAGACCCCCATCTAGTCTCTTCTTCGCTCACCTCAAATATTGATCATATAAGAGACGCGGAAATAGGTCATGTTGATTTATCTGAGTTTCTAAAGAGGGTTGAGCAACCTTATTCCTATGTTAGATGGAATCTATCATCAACAATAGTATCCACTTGGTAGTGATGTTCCCCATGTCTTCTTAGGACACTGAGTTCGTGATGGTATCTGTAAACCACTTTGATCCGATCACTAGAAATGTAAAGGATGAAACTTGAAAGAAATTGATCAAGCTTGATGAGGAATTCTTTGACACTATTTTCAAGTGTCCTAGTATTGAGAAGTATTCTGACATCACGATGCAATCAACTATAGCCTACTTTGACAAAAACTTTGATAAGTGTAGGCAAAATATGAATGATAATTAGCTAAAGACCCCAAGGCCCACCATTTCTTGATGGCCAGAGACTCTTCCAAGATGTGACTTCATTGAAGAATTCAATGATTTGATAGCTCTTTTGAGCAGGGTGAAAGACCTCCCTACCTCCAACATCTATTATAAATGAATGTTTGAATACATCCATATGATCAAACAAAATAAGGAGAAGATATTTTGGGGAAAATAGATTAGTGATGTCACTTGTGAGTAGCTCACCAAGGTACTTACCGCATGTTAATGTTATAACTAGAAAGGTAAGACACAAAAATATGAAACTTAGAAAAATCTCACAAGAATAAGATACACAAAATTTTATCTTGGGGGAAAACTCTCCACCTGAGGGTGAAAAACCCAGCCACACCAAAAATCAACCTTTATTAAAGGCACAAATCTGATACAAAGCTTCACAAGGTTAATCACTTTAAAATTAACAAAATAAGTCGATAATGTCTCAGACAGCTGATAGCTGCTACAATATGACTTGAACATAGGCTTTTTATATACGTCGATCCCTTAAACTTTGTGCATCCCCCAAAATACAATCTATAACAACCGTGTGATGACAAAGCAAGCTTGAATATGAATATAGTGAAGGTAGATGAAGAGCCAACACTTCACATGCCCAATATCCAAAGCGATAGTTACATTGAATTACATTTCATAAACCGCCACTGACAGGAGCAACAAATATGTTGACACCATTGCACTACTTATGATGTAATACAATAAGACGTTTCCACCAAGTGTGGCCAAAGACAATATCCGATGGTCGATGATAGGTAACAAGAAACTAAAAATACTTCTAGCTAAGAAGGAACTCATAAATGCAGAGATCAGTATCTTTTAGCAGATACAAACTGATAAAAGTAAGGCATGATATCAACAAAATGGTTATACAACCATTGCAGGAAAAATAAAATATCCTGCAATGTACACAAATATTAACATTCCCTCTTAGTAAAGGAGATATTATTTTTTGATTTTCAAGTCATGGAGTCTCTCAACATGACAAACACAATGGCTACACCCATATGTGTAAAAAGCAAAATTTTATCATGGATTCTCTCAACGTGATAGCATCATGGATTCACTCAACATGATGTTCACCATGGCTACTCCCATGAGTGAAATAAACACAAGCTCTCATCATAGAGTCACTCAATGTGATGTTGTCATGGAGTCTCTCAACATGACATCCACCATGGCTATTCCTAGAGGGTGGAACAAGGGCTTTCACCTCAAACTTCTCTAGCAAAGAAGAATGCATTAACAAGGGTTTTCACCTCAAATTTCTCCATCATAGAGAAAAATGCATTACAAGGGCTTTCACCTCAAATTTCTCCATCATAGAGAAAAATGCATTATGAGAGATTTCACCTCAAATTTCTCCATCACAAAGAAAAAATGCATTATCAAAATATTCATGATGATGTATCTCCCTCTGAACCTGATATCAACCTTCTAACCTCCTCGTCCAAGGTTGCCTCTAATGAAAGGATAGGCTCTTTTTGAAGCTGGATGTTAGGATCCCTCTGAAGCTGAAATGTTGGGCTCCCTCTGAAGCTAAAAAGACCATGATTCTAGGACTTGTGACCATCCAAAAATAAATATAAAATATCCTTGCAGTCTGCTCCCTCTCACTGGGAGAGCCCTCTTTTCTCAATTTTTTTATCTTCAGTGTCGTAACGGTCAAGAAGTATGTTGGGGCATACCCCAATTCCAAATCTCCCATTAGTAGAGTGACCAACACTTCTAGTAGTATGTAACATAATGATAGCCCAGATGATGCCTAGATACGGAATTCAGTTGGAAGTTCACAAACACATGCTATGCACCTAGATCATGTGTAGCCTTCACCTCTTTATTGATGGTTCCCATTGAATTGGTCTTGTAAATGAGTCTTATCTTCTCATAAGACTTCTCGAGCACTGTTATTTATATCAAGAATATTTTGATATGCATTAAGGTCTGCTCAAATACACCACATACTGAGTGTTCTCTCCTTTGAACATGACAAAGATTGCAGATTATAGCGATGACAACAATGTGATAAATGATCACAACAATTACAAGTTGATAGGATGCAAATGCCAGATAAGATCAATGACATAGAGAATTCATGATCTTGTCCTTCCAAAACAATAAAGTGGACCTCACACGATGTGATACCCTCAGATCAGTCACATTACAAGATCCCGTCGTGTTTTGCAAAGTCGCTCAAGAAATCCAAAATAGGAAGAAATGAAGTCACAACTTAGAGAATGGTGTTGTCTTTAGAAAGCATAGATCGAATAACACCAAACAATAAAAAAGCAACCCTCTCAGAATCCTAAGGCCTCCTGTGAGGGAGACGAAACTCAAACTTGTCTCTAATACCATGTTAATGTTAGAACCATAAAGGTAAGACACAAAAATCTGAAACTTAGAAAAATCTCACAAGATAAAGATACACAAAATTTATCTTGGGAAAACCCTCCACTTGAGGGTGAAAAACCTAGCCACACTAAAAATCAACCTTATTAAAGGCACAAATCTGATACAAAGGTTCACGAGCTTAATCACTTGACAATTAATAGAATAAGTCGATAATGTCTCAGACGGCTGATATGTGCTACAATATGGCTTGAACATAGGCTTTTTATATATGTCGATCCCTTAAACTTCACGCATACCCCAAAATACAATTTGCAACAACCGTATGATGACAAAGCAAACTCGAATATGAATATAGTGAAGGTAGACAAAGAGCCAACACTTCACGTGTCCAATATCCAAAGTGGTAGTTACATTGAATTACGTTTCATAAACCGCCATCGAAAAGAGCAACAAATACGTTGACACCATTGCACTTCTTATCAGATGTAATACGATAAGACGCTTCCACCAAGTGCAAAATTCCCATGAAGCCAAAGACAATATGTGATGGTCGGTGACAGGTAACAAGAAACCGAGAATACTTCAACCTAAGAAGGAACTCATAAATGCAGAGATCAATATCTTTGAATAGTCACAAACTGAGAAAAGTAAGGCACGATATCAACAAAATGGTTATACAACCATCGCAGGAAAAATAAAATCTCCTACATCATACACAAACATTAACACCACACTCAAATTATACATGACTTCATACTTGGTGTGTGATATAGCTTCAATGAGACACTTTCCTGGGTTATCAACAACTGGCAATAAGAGACAGGTTGAGGTACACAAGTACTATTCGTAGTTGGTTCTTCAGAATAGTCATAGTCATCTTCAGAGAGTGCATGATGTATTGTTCAGATATTACATGGTTATGTTAAATAAGAATGTGTATAATAAAAGAGTATCTAATCATACTTGAGAGGTGGTGAATCAATATGGATGCATGTTCCTGCAATTTTTGACCTTCAAATATCTCAAGGTTGGCTGTTTCAATGGCGAGCCTTTCATGCTCCCTAGATATCCTTCTCACAAAATTGTATTTATGGAGCTAGATCATCAAATAAATGTAGTACATGAGGCCCAATCTAGTTCTCATAAAATAGATTTGCAATTCTCTCTTACCATTGGTAAATATTCCAGCAATTCTATCGACAAAGCCAGAGCAATGGAAGAGGAGATGAGAAGAGTTACCATGATGTTTTTCAAGGCTAGGAAAGACTTCAACTACAAAGGGATGAGAAATAAATTAAAGAAGGCATATGTTCATGTGCATCAAATTGAAGATGGGGTCGATTGAAGGTCTGGACAGGATATTAGAAAACTTGACTATTATCGATTAACAATTGATCAAATTAGGGTGTTTGACCTTGTTGTTATTCCATATGACTTAGAGGATGATGACAATATTCTAGACCTTGCCTATGTTGACAATAAGGTTTCCTCTACTCCTTTTCCTCTCATCCAATGGTCGTAAAAGGAATGCACTTCCATTAGAAATTGGTTTCAAAGTATTCTTATGAATACAAATGTTTGGATTTAAAGAAAAAGCATTCCATTGAAACCCCTCTCCTATGGTTTTTATGATGACACTGTTGGCCCAATGGGAAGAAGGTTTGAGATTAAAACCAAGAACAAGCAGGATCCCACTACTTCGGCCAAGGATCCCAAACTGAAGTTCACAATTGGAACTAAGAAAGAGATAGACCAAGGGGAGCCATTAACCTCTAATGTTCACGAGACACAAGAGTCTAAAGTACCAAATGAATAGGTGGAAGGTGAGAATCCTAATGAAGAACCAACTGATGTTGATCACTCGGAAGAAGAGAAAGAAGGTGAATAGGAACAAGGTGAATTTGATGAAGAAGAGTTGCCACAAATAATTGATTACCCTAGGTACCTCATTCTCTATCTACATTACAAGTTCCTATTTTTACCTCAGTTTGAGCCCCTAGTGGTTACCTGTGTTTCTTCTTCAAGTGTTATCCATGTATCTTCCACTAGTGCTAGTGAGTCCGCTCTAGAAAATCCTCATGCCAACATTGAAAATGTTTTCTTAGCTTTTCCCATATTGTTTGAAGTGTCTGCAACTATGTTAGATGATTTTGAAAAGTTCATGAATGAGTCAGCTCCTAGGTACAACTAATTGTCCCTTGAAAATACCACCGATGTTGTCACAATGACATCTCCTATTGTAATCACCACCATTCAAGATTCTATCAATCCTTCTCAAGATGTGGTAGTAGGTGAGAATGATGATTCAACTTTTCCACCTTGGCTATTGTCCAATGCACCGAAGAGAAACAAGTAGGTAGTTTCTCCTGAAGATTTTAATTTCAATCAACTTGTCCCTATTAAACCCAAGACTATCAAGAAAGCTAAAACTTTGTCAAGGGTAAAGGCTGAAAAAAATAGGAACAAGTATGTTGAGGTTTCTATTCCCCCTCTAGATGCAGTTATTGTCCAAGTCCAAGTTTCAGACTGTACCATCCAAAGGATTTATTTAAGGAAGGAAAGTCATGATTTTATGGTGCAGGATGCTCAATCGGCCTTGGAAGCCCTAGTTTATAGGTATGATGAAGACAAGGTCAAGAAGGATCAACTAAAGGCATGAATTGAGAAACTTGCCTTAATTCTTATCAAGGTAACTAACTCCTCAGAAGATATTGAACCAGTAGCCTCATCTTTGGAGGAACAAATTGTCAGAAGAGTTGAGCAAGAAACAAATTCTTGAAGTAGAGTTGTAGGAGAATGGATGAATAAAATATTGAGTCAAGGTATACGACTGGTGTTCAACTTGCACCAATGTCACCAATCTTGATGTTGTTAGGATAGAGGTAGATAGCACCATAGAGATCTTCTCCCAGGAAATTGAAACTCAAGAAAAGTGTTTTGAAGCCTAGTTGAAAATTTGAAGACTATGATCTAGATGATTTCATAAAAAATGGTTTTATCCCTTCACGACGCATGTACATTGAGTGGTGAGAAGAATTGGAGCATCAGATGAATATCCTAGAGTGCCTATTCAAGGATATGAGGAAGGCCCAAAAAGAATGTGGAGATAAGAAGAAATAGGTTTTTGCTAAAATCTCTAAAATTCCATTTACTCTCCTTTAGGAGAATGAAAAAGTACTTGATGTGGATGAAATCATCAAAGAATTCAACTTTCTTGTTATTTTCAAGGTGGATAGGGAGGACTTCTCTTTGTCCTCAATTGATAAATTACTTGATCATTAGTTCATCTTGTATTTTTTGGATTCACTTATGAAGAAACACAAGAAGCATTTCACCGATTTGGAAGATTCCATAATTAGGGTCAAAATAATCACCATAAGTACTCAAGGACTTGATGGAGCTCAAATGAAGAATGCTCTGCAAAAGTTCAAGGAATTCTAGAAATGAGATTCAAGTTGAAGAAAATGACACTTAGTCATTTTCATATTTTTCCTAGTGGCATTTGGTTATGTTAATCGACACCTCAAGTGTCATTTTGTAGTTGCATATGTGCACCTGTTGAGTGCACAATTCCTAAGTCAAATAAAACTCTTCTTTTAACTTAGTCTTAGGATTAGTTGTGATTTCCTATTTTCATGTTGCACCCCTCTCCTATATATATGAGGGTAATTATTGTAATAATGATTTTTTTTCCATCATTGTTTATGCAACAAAACTCTGCCAAGGTGAAGATAAAATTAAGGCTTTATGTTCATTTTTGTGAGAATTTGAAGACTATGATCTTGCCTTTTGAGATATATCATCCAAAGTGTTGTCATGATACACACATTTTGTGAACCTTCATCAATTTACAAAAAATTCACCCAACACTCACTAATTATAATATATGCCTTACTAGCAACACAATATATGCTTCACTGGAAATAAAAGCATCTACTCTAATAGTTTATAATTTCACCCACTCTAAATTAGAAAAAGAACAATCATGATACAAAGGGTTACTCTATTTTCTATACAAATCACTAGTCAACTTCTTTTATTTGTTAAAGGAAAAATATGACATTGATATTTTGTTTTATTCTCATTAAACATCTATAGATAGAAATCATAAAACTCTATCCTTTGATCCTCATCACATCAACAACGCAACCATCGAGCTAGAATTTCTTGTATTCTAAAAAAGATAAAAGAAATCGCTGCAAAAACAACTGACAATAATATGTTATGAAGGATAGACTAGTAACTATCTGTCAAATTTGTCACAAGAAATAGTCATTGGTATTCAAAAAATGATCATTCCTATTCCTATTAAGGATTGAACAATGACCACAAACATAACCTTAGAAGTTACGTAAATTTATAATAATATTATTATCTTATGTTATGTTGTTTAATGCATTTCTTTAAGTTCCCGTCAATGTGAATAAAGTTCTTATCATCGTGAACAAAGTTTACATTGCTATGAAAAAAGTTCATGTTGTCATGAAGACAAAATTTAAAAAACCTTATTGCAAACCTTTAAACATCATACCCAACTACCTTATTATCATTGACACAAGATATGAACTTTGTCACTCCTTATCAATCTTCAACTCAACTTGTTCTTGAGACTTAATTGACAACTATGACAGTCTTAATCTAGTGTCAATGCACAAATGTCAACTTGAGTTAATTAGCTCCCCAATTAATGAGAAGAGACCCTTTTTAGGAGATACTTTGTCATACAATAGCTTGAACAATTTCATATTCAAATTATTTCAAAGCAACTATTCAAGTGAATGACAAAGGTCTAACAACCAAACTTACCATTTGACATCAATGACAAACACATGCCAACAAACTCCCCTTTTGGCATTGATTTCAACACCTACAATAATTGCAAGTTACTCATCCTATCTAAATTCAATGTATATTCACAAGGATCCTTTCATGATCTCAAACTACATGCTTGATCTTTGTATTAGCATTCAATGGCTACACTTTACTCTTTCTATCTACACTATCAACTATATTCTATGTACTTTTGCAACTTCACTCAAACACTATCAAAGACAACAACACATCATCACTTGCAATTTCTAATAAAAAAAAATTACTATATGCATCTCCCCCTTTTACATCAATGGCAATGGGGAGAAGTATGAGGTTTTAGGCAAACAAAGATAAAAACTATATGCTCCCCTTGAAATCAAAAAGCTAGTTGATGGATTAGTGGACAAAAGAGAAGGGTAAGACACCCAACCTCTATCTCAAATTCTCAAAAAACTCAATTGCTAAGGGCTTAGTGAAAATATTTGTGACTTGGTCTATAATTAAAGGTAATTGTATTAGCTATCAATTGCCCTCTCAAGAAATGATATTTAATGTCAATGTGCTTAATTCTTGAGTGCATGACAGGGTTTTTAGAAATTTTGATGGCACTAGTGTTATCTATAGAAACTTCTACCTTCATGTCTGAAAGAGTTTGGACCATTCAAAGAAAGTAAAATATAAAGTAGCAACAATATACTCTACCTCTGTTGTTGATAGAGACATGGATTCTTGCTTTTAGCTATGCCAAGCTACAAACCTATCGCCCAAGAAAAAAACTACACCACTATTAATTTTCTTTTCATTAAGGAACCTTGCCCAATTAGCATTAGTATAGGCAATTAAAGTAAAATCATAATCTCTAGGGTACAATAAACCTTAGTCTAATGCTCCTTTGATATATCTAAATATCCTCTTGACTTCATTCACATGAGGCTCTTTGGGGGAAGACTAAAATCTTCCTACCAAGCACACTTCCTGCATAATATCAGGCCAAGATGTTGTAACATACAATAGAACGCTTATCATAGATCTATAACTAGTTTGATCAACATCAGATGAGTCATAAACCTTACTCAATTTATAACCCGTTATCATGGGTGTACTCACTGGTCTGCATTCATCTATCTAAAAAATTTTAATCATCTCTCTTGCATATTTATTTTGAGATAGGAAGATACCTTTATCAAGTTGTGAGATTTGCAAACCAAGAAAAAAAGACAACTCCCCAAGAATAGACATCTCAAATTTTGATTTCATGAGGTTAAAAAAATAGTTTGCACATATCATAATTGTTGCAAACAAATATAATGCCATCTACATAAAATTCTACAACAACGACACCCTCACCTTCAATTCTTGCATATAAATTGTTGTCCACACTACCTCTAGTGAACCCTTGTGTCAATAGATGCTTATCTAACCTAGAGTACCATGCTCTAGGGTCCTACTTTGAACCATATAGAGCCAATTCAATTTATAAATAAAATTAGATTTCTCCTTGCATTGGAAACCTTTAGGCTATTCCATGTAAACTCCTTCATCAAGATACCCATTTAAAAACATTACCTTAACATCCATTTGGTAGATTTTGAAATTTTTATACACTGAAAAAGCTAAGAATATTCCTATGGCTTCAAGTTGAGCCATGGGTGCAAAATTCTCACCAAATTCAATACCCTTAACTTGAGAGTACCCTTTACAAATAAGTCTAGCTTTTATCCAACTTATTTCTATAAACCCATTTTTCTCCTATAACATTCTTGTTTTCAAGCCTAGAAACAAGTTCCCAAGTCTTGTTCTTTTCAATTTGGTTTAATTCTTCCTCCATGGCCTTGATCCAATATTCATCCTTGCTAGATCTAGTATAGTTCTTAGCAACTATTGTTGATAAGAAAAAAAAGATCTACTTGTTCACCCGATAAAGCAACTCTTCTTCTAGTTTGAACCTTAGCATCTTTGTCTCCAATTATTTGTTCTTGAGGATGACTCTTTAGAAGTGTCTTGGAAGGATTTTTTACCACAATATATAGTGGTTTCTTTGTTATCTCTTCTTCTTTTGGAGCTACTACAACAACTTCTGATTCAGATTCTTCTTCAACATCTTCCAAACTGTTTTGATCAACTAGCAACCTTTCATCAACTTTAACTTTAGTACTTTCAACTATCCTTTTTAGGCTTTTGTTAAGACATTTATATGCCTTCCTATGAGTGAAATATCCAAGGAACATTCCCTCATCACACATTCACTCAAAGATGACCAAACCTTCTATGTTCCTTTAATGTAACATTTACTACCAAAAATTCTAAAATACTTGATAGAGGCTGATTTACTTTACCACAATTCATAAGGTGTATATTTAGTTTTGACTCTTCACTATGCTCTATTTAGTGTGTATATAGTTGTATGAAGAACTTCTTTCTAATACATATAAGGCAACTTGGCTTCATCAAGCATGGTTCTAGCCATCTCCTTAACTGTTCCATTTTTCCTTTCTACCACCCATTTTGTTGAGGCATTCTTGAGGTAGCATATTGTCTTTTGATGCCATGTTGCCTACAATACTCTTTAGATTCACTTGATGTATATTCTCCACTCTTGTCTGACCTTAAACACTTTATTTTTAGATCTGATTCATTTTTGACCATTTGCCTTAACACTTTAAATCTATCAAATTATTTTGATTTGTGTTTTAGAAAACTCACCCAAGTCATCCTTGTATAGTCATCAACAAAAAACAAAAAATATATTTCTCCGCCAATAGTCCTTGTCCTAGTAGAGCCACACAAATCTATATGGACTAGCTACAGTGGCTTAGTAGATGAATGCTCTTTTGATTTAAAATTGATTTATGTTTGTTTCTCATGTTGACACTCTTTGCAAGTGTTGTTTTCTCGCTTGTGAATTAGTGACATGACTCTAATGTTTTGATGTTCGCTTACTTTGACTATATTGTCAAAGTTAAGATGTCCAAGTCTTGTATGCCACAACTAGCTCTCATCAACCTATCAATCAGACATATATCTTCTTTTTTGTCACTATTTGTGATGTTTTTCAAATTTTATAAATTTCCTTTTGTCCCATTTATTACTAAAATTGTCTTTCCTGACTTTTTCTTTGTATCTCACAACATTGAGCATTGAATTAAATATTGTAACCACTATCACAAATCTGGCTTACACTCAATAAGTTATGTTTTAAGCCTTCTACATTGTAAACATCATGAATATGCATATTTTCATCTAACAATAGAGTTCATAAGCCTTTGACTTGTTTCGAAGTGTTATCTCCAAAACTAACAAATCTTCCATCATACCCTTCAAGTTTAGTGAATTTCTCCCTGTCACCAGTCATGTGGCTTAAACAACCACTATCAACCACCCAAAAGTCTTTCTTTTTAGTATGATATGCAACCTAAGGAAAAATTGATTTTTAGACATCCTTTATTGCCTTTGGTCTCCAAACTTATTGAACCTTATTCATTTTCACATCTGATTTTAAAGGATTAATGTTCTCAGGATTAACATTGTATTTCTCTTTCGGTCTGTCGAGATTAAATCTGCAATACTTGACTATGTGGCCAAGACTATGACAACTATAGAATCTCATATTATTCATCATATTAAAATCATTTATATCAAACAAGTTTGATACCATTTTATAGAAACTCCACACTAACTAACCTTATGACCACATTGATTATAATAAAAATAATAGCCAAAGAAATGAGAGTTAAACCCGACTGGAAATCTTCCATGTGCAATTGATGACTTTTTGAACATATTGTTGTTTCTCTTAGCATGATCATCAACATCTGAAACTTTGACTATATTTTTGTGATTAGACTTTGAGGAAGTTTGTGCTTGATTGTTGTTATAATTTCCTGACATCTTTGAACTTTGGCCAACTTCATACCCTTTTAGTTTGATGTTACTTTCATATCTTGCTAACTTCTTTCTTAATGAGACAATTCCTACTTCTGAGTTTTGACAATCCTCTATCTTGCAAGCCAACTCTGCCTTGGTCACTTCTTCAACTCTCTTGCTTTCCTCAATTTTTGTTTTTAAATCAACAACTAATTGATCTACACTTTTAATCTTGTTGATTAGGTTTTCCTTTTCTCTCATGATTTGATCTTTTTGTATGCAAGCCTCATTTTTCAATTGTTTGATCTCCTTTAGGGCACAAATCAATTCTCCATCAAGATCAACATCTACAATATCAGATTCATTATTCTCCTCATGTTTATCTTTCTAATCTGCAGTTGGACTTTCCATAGCCATAAATAACAGTTTTTCTTCTTCATCAACAAAGCCTTCAAAATTACTATTAGATACATCAACATCTCTAATATATAAACTCTTCTTTTTCTTATGAAAGAACTTCCTTCTATGATTAAATGATTTATTCTTCCCTTGATTTTCAATTCTCCCTTCATAAATATTGGATTCATCATAAGGACACTTGGCAATGAAATGTCTGATTATGCCACAATTGAAACATTTAAATGGAAGTTTTCCTTTATTTTCCTGACCCCTTTTTGAATTTCCTAACAAAGTTAGATTCTTTTATATCTAAGACCTCAGAGTCAGAATAAGTTTCTTTAACCTTTTTCATAGTCTTAAAGGTTGCTTTTCTAATTGAAGACCCTTCTTTACATGTTCTAATTTCATATGCTATTAAAGCAGCATGTAAGTCATCCATAGTGTACTTGTTTATATCCTTTGCTTCTTCTATTGTAGATATTTTGGAATCATAGTTAGATGGCAAAGACCTTAGGATATTTTTAACTACATCTTTATCCTCTACCTCTTCTGCAAGACCATTAAGAGAATTGATTGTCTCATCAATTTTAAGAAGTTAATATGCTATCTTCTCTTCCTCATTCATTTTCAATTCTTCAAATTTTGTTCTAAGAGTTTTTATTTTGGCTTGCTTCAATCTACCATTACCATAATAAATAGTATTCAATTTATCCCAAACTTGTTGTGAAGAATTACAATACATAACCTTAACAAAAACTTATTTAGATAGGCCAAAAATTATAGCATGCTTTGACTTGGCGTCAATTTCATATTCCTTTTTGCCAATAATATTAGTGGGTATAGTAGTAGGAACAATATAACCATTTACAACTGAACTTAATACACCAAATCCTAGAGAAATAAAATATGTTTGCATTCTAACCTTGGAAAAGGCATAGTCAGAAACATCAAACAAAGGTGCTTTTGCAACTGAAGAACCCTCTTGTGCCATGATTACAACTATTCTACTAACATAATCAACCTAAGTTTGTTAAACCTCTCCAAGGAACCTGACTACTCTGATACCACTTGTTGGAATACTCTAGACCACTAAGTGGGGGGAGGATGAATAAGTGGTTAATAAAAATAATTCGTTTAACAACTAAATTCTTTAACACAATGGCACCAAAGCATATAATAGACCATAGAACATAAAACAATAGCATCAAGACATATATCCACCAATGAAATGCAAGAGTTACAAATGCATATCGCATAACATAGGTGTTTGAGTGGAAAAACCTAGAAGGGTAAAAAACCACTATGAAAATGAACTTTATTAAGCCTCATTGGCCATATATATCATTGATAACAATCTATAGATCACCGGAAATAAGAGCACCCACTCTAATCATTCACAGGAGTGCCCACTCCAAGTTAGTAAAAGAACAACCATGATACAAAGGGTTACTCTATTTTCTATGCAGACCATTGATCAACTTCTTTTATCTGCAATAGTAAAAATATGACATTGATATTCTATTTTATTCTCATTAAACATATGCATATCGAAATCAATTTTTTTTAATCCTTTGATACTCATCATATTAACAACTCAACCATCGAGCTGTCTTCTAAAAAAAAACCATTGTTGCAAAAATAGTTGACAATAATTTGTTATGCAAGATAGACTACTAACTGCTTGTCAAATTTGTGTCACAAGAAATAGTCATTGGTATTCAAAAGCTAAACATTCTCATGCCTATTAAGGATTGAATAATGACCACAAACATAACCTTAGAAGTTATTTAAATTTATAATAAGGTTATTATCTAATGTTATGTTGTTTAATGCATTTCTTTAAGTTCCTATAACTGTGAACACATTTCTTGTTGTTGTGAACAATTTTTTTATCAACACGAAGATAAAACTTAAAAAACCTTATTGCAAACCCTTAAACAACGAACCTCAACTACCTTCTTATCATTGACACAAGCTATGTACTTTTTCATTGCTTATGAATCTTCAACTCAACCTATTATTGAGACTTAATTGACAACTATGACAGTCTTAATCTAGTGCCAATGCACAAATGTCAACTTGAGTAAATTGCCTCCCTAATTAATGAGAAGACATATTTTTCAAGAGCTACTTTGTCATACAATATCTTAGATAATTTCATATTCAACTTCTTTCAAGGCAACTGTTAAAGTGAATTATAAAGGTCTAACAACCAAACTCACTATTTGACATCAATGACAAACACATACCAACAAGTGCCTCAATTTTGTGGAGTATGTGCTTCATCATTGAAGTTGGTGCTTCAATGAGGGTTGGTGCTCTTAGTGTGTCGGTGCTCACTTGTATAATTTGGTTTGGTGCCCATTTCTTTTATTAATGAAAGCTATTGTGTACCATGGTTTTTTACTCGAAAGGGTTTTCCCCGTGAAATTAGTGTTTGTGTCTTCATGTTTGCTCACTCCTTGTTTTATGTGATTTCTTGGTTCAAAAGTTTAAAATAATGATTCACCCCCCTCTCAATATTTTTCATGTGCTTTATAATTGGTATCAAAGAGGATGCCTTCAAAAATAGAGCTTAAAATCTTTGAGTTTGATCCTAATAGAATGCATGAGTGCTCTCGAATGTTTTGCTACAAATAGATCACCCTTATTCAATGGATCTAATTATGCATTATGGAGTGTGTAGATGAAAGCTTATCTTATGTCCCTTGGTTTTGATGTTTGGAACAACATAGTTTCCGATTATACAATTCCTCAAAAACATCCAATCAATGTTGATGGGAAGAGGGATTTTGAATGCAATGCTAAAGTCATGAATGCAATATTATGTTGTTTATGAGATATAGAATTTGTGAAGTTCATGCATTGTGATACAACATGTGCCATGTGGGAGAAAATACAAAATGCATATGAAGGAGATGACAAGATTAAAAGGCCAAACTATAGACTCATAAGATGAAGTTCGGAAGTTTTAGGATGGGGGAAGAAGAGAATGTAGCTACTTATTTCTTGAAAGTTGATGAAGTTGTGAACTCTCTTAAGGTTTTAGGTGAAAAGATTGAAGACAATCTTGATGTTTAGAAAATATTAAGGTCTTTACCTTTGAGGTTTGATGAAAAAGTTTTAGCAATTGAAGAGATGGAAGATCTTGACAAGATGACTATTGAAAGCTTCATGGTATTTTAATAGCCTATGAGATCAATACAAATATTGATTCCTCATCCAAAAGGGAGATAACCTTTATAGCTTCAAAGAAAAGTAAAGATAAAGAATGTGTGTCAACTAATAGTTTTGATGAAGAATCTAATTTTGATAAAGCACATTTTATGAGGAAGTTGAAGAAGGGTTATAGTAAATATAAAGGCACATTTCTTTTCAAGTGTTTGAACTATGGCAAGGTAGGACATTTTGCATCCAAATGTCCATGTGAGAAAAGTGAGGATAACAACTATGAAAATAAGTCTAAATTCAACAAAAATAAATACAAGGGAAAGGAAAAGAAGACTCATAATTTCAAAAGGAGTCTCTATTCTAAAAAGGAAAGTTGTTCATTAGATGATAGTGATGAGGAGTCCTTAAATGATGATATTTTATTCATGGCCCTAGAAGAAACTAACACTGAAAATCAAGAAGATGAAGACATTTTTAATGAAGTAGAGGGAGAAGTAGATCTTGAAGAGGAGCTAATAAGTGGTTTACATGAAATCAAAAAAATAGAAAGAAAAATGAGAACTTGAAGTTGGTGATACAAGAAGTTAATAAGATAAATAACAAGATATCTCAAGCTCTCAGAGAAGTAGAGAAGTTGATAAATGATTTGAAGTTTCAAGTTGAAGAAGCAAATAAAATAGAAGAAGAAATAAGAAAACAACTTAATCTCAAGGAAGAAAATTGTGAAAGACATAAAGTTGAAATTGTGTCACTTAGCAAGCTAGATAAATCTTTGGCATAGTGGAATCATGAGAATATTGATAAAAAAAATCCCATGTCTTTGGGCAAGGTGATTGACTCACAAAAATCATCTATTGATAAATGTGGAGTTGGCCTTGAAGAAGATCAAAGTTCTAAAGCTACAAAAGAAGGACAGTAGAAGATCGATGTTAACAGCTCAAAGGATTCATCATCAAAAATTTGAAATAATGCTTTCAAGAAGTCTCCTATCTCAAGATAAGCACATATGAATAGCTTAAATAATTCTTTCTTTCATGGTTATTGTTTCTCTTGCAACTATTTTGGACACAAGGCAATCAATTGTAGAATGTTTGAAAGAAATAATTTTAGAGTTGTGAGTAGAAATTATTTTGCTCCTCCAAGGAAATGCAATGTTATAAATGTAATAACTTTGGTCACACTGCAAAAACTTGTAGAAGTGGTATGGCAGATTTCTCTAAGTTGAACAGGAAGGTTAAAAAAGAGGACAAAGCAAAGGAGGTTGCTAAGGTTTGTAAGAAGAAGGCCAAGGAGGTGCTAGTGGAATCTCTGATTGTGCAAAAAACCTCTCTTGCAAAAAATGAAAAATGTATATGGTAAATTGATAGTGGTTGTTCTAGGCATATGACTGGAGACAAGAGCAATTGTATCACTCTCAAAAGTAATAATAGAGGTAAGGTATTTGGAGGCAATACATTTGCTAAAACCAAAGGTACAAGTACACTTATTTTGAATGATGTTGAGGAAAAAAATTGAGAATTTTTAGATGTAGAAGGTCCGAATAACAATTTATTAAGTGTGAGTCAATTATGTCATCAAGGACATAGTTTGGTTTTTAATTCAAATTGTTATGAAATTAGAAAAGCTAGTAAACATATTGTTGATGCAAGCAAAACTGCTAACAATCTATACATTCTTGATGATATCAAAAGAGAGAAGTTGGGAGTGTTTCCATTGCATCATTGAATTGCTATTTGGACTTAGGAGGAGTTTTCATTATCACATTTTATGCTCCATTTTGGTTTTGTGGATTGAAATTAGTCAATGATTTCAAAGGGGGAGTAGTAATTTAGGGGCAGAAACATTGTTTCAGAGATTCTTTGTTTTAATTAGGGTTTAGATAGATTTGACATCAATGACAAATGGGGAGATTGTTGGATATTTTTTCATTCATGTCAAAGGATAAGGATGATGATCTTGGTTGCTACATTGAGTTGGTTGGTTGCCTGATTGAGCTACTTGTCTACTTATTTGATCTACTTGTCTACTTGCTTGAGCTACTTGCCTGCTTGGCCAAGCTACTTTCCTACTTGCATTAGCTCCTTATCTACTTGCTTTAGTTACTCACTTGCTTGATGTAGGAGCATCTCTGGTTGATGAGAAATCTTGCATCAACCAAAAATATATTTGCTTTTCAGTTGTTCTTGTTTTGCATTGCAATCTTTGTTCTACTTCTAGAATTCTCTGATAGTTATTCCATTTTCATTGTGGATCAGATTCATGGCTTATAGATGTTTTCTTATTCCTTATTCTAGATTTATAGTTCATTTGGATCCTTTTCCGACAAGTTAACACTATCAGATTTGTTTTTTCTTAGTTCCCGAAGCAGTTTTGAGCTTAACAACTAGCTGGAGATTTCTTCTCATGCGGAGCTATTTCTTGGCTCACAGATCTGTTTGGCATCATGTTCATGTTAGACAACTCAAACAATTAGAGGACAACTGAGGGGAGGTGGTGAATCAATTATCATCAGATTATAGAATTTCAAGCATTCAAATCCTTATTACCTGAACACATAAACTCAATACTGGAATGCATAAACCAAATACCAATATCTGATGGCGATTAGAGTAGGAGAGGATCAGTGTGAGCATTAACACCGTGTTATGAGAGATATTTTTGGAGAGATTCAAGGCACGACTTCTCTCACCCCAGTGGAGGCAGTCGCGTGCAGACGAGTTCTATGCTCTGCGCCAGTTTGGGTTGTCAGTAGATCAGTTTGAGCACAGGTTCTATGAGCTCAAATAGTATGTAGGGATCGGCTATGATGAGGCTATGCTTGTTCATCACTTCTTGAGGGGTCTTAACAACCGCATCAGTGGAGGAGTGATATTTTTTGAGCATTCTTCAGTAGAGGTAGCCATGGCGAAAGCCAGGCTGGTAGAGCAGAACCTTAGTCATGCTCATGGTGGCCAGTCTGGAGTTCAGCTTCGGAGTGATCCTTTCAGTGGTTCTAGAGGGAGAGGGAATCAGTCCTAGACTATTGCACCTTTTAGGGGTCCTCAGGTACCTACTAAGGGTGGTTAGCAGCAACAACAACCGTCGAGACCAAAGCAGTCTCCAGGCCAGCAGGGTGGCAACTCCCAGTTTTGGAAGAGTAGGAACTAGCAGGGGAATAGGAAGAGTTTTCTAGGGCAGTCCTCTCAGGGTACATCTTAGGCCCCTAGTGGGGAAAGCTTTCAGCAGTCTAGTGGGTCATCTGGGAGTAGAGGACCTGTTAGAGGAGCTTGCTTCTCCTGTGGTTAGTTTGGCCACAAAGCTGCTCAATGCCCTCAATGTCCTCACCAGACGGGTAGCCAGAGGCCAGCCGCATCAGAGCCGATAGTGGGAGATGTAGGTAGATCCCATAGAGTATTTGCAGTGGTGGATGGCCGCTAGGCTGAGCATCACAGTACAGTGATTGAGACTACATGTGTGTTGTGTGGTATCCCTATCTCTGTACTTTTTGATTCTGGTGCTTCAGATTCTTTAATTTCTTCATCCATTGTGGAGAGGTGCGGGCTCGTGTCTTCTAAGTAGGCGGATAGATGGCAAGTAGAGTTAGCTACCGGTGTGCGTGTGTTTGTAGATGCCTTCATTCCCAGTTGTGAGTTGGATCTAGGACCCTTTGTCACTTCAGTTGACCTTTGATTCATTCCTTTGGGGTCCTATGGAATTGTGTTGGGGATCGATTGGTTATCATCTCACAGTGCTTGTGTAGACTGTCATCTGAAGATAGTAGAGTGTTTAGATGACCATGGCAAGAGAGTGGGGATCGTTGGAGTTCAGCAATCGATATCCTTACGTATGATTTCTGCTATGCAACTTAGGTGGTGCATGCGTCAAGGGTGTCAATTTTTTGCAGTTTCTCTTGAGGATGTGGATGAGGAAGAGAGTCAAGAAATTGCTCTTGATGGTCACCCTATTCTTCGAGAGTATGCTGATGTGTTTCCTTTGGATATTCCTAGTATGCATCCAAAGTGGGACATAGATTTTTGCATTTACTTGGTTCCTGGTGTGGAGCCTATTTTGAGAGAACTATATCGGATGACTACTCAAGAGTTGAGTGAGTTAAAGTTGTAGGTTGAGTAATTGTTGGCCAAGGGGTTCATTCATCCTAGTGTTTCTCCTTGGGGTGCGGCGGTTATCTTCGTTAAGAAGAAGGATGGTTCTCTTCGGTTATGCATTGATTACCGATAGTTGAATAAGGTAACCATCTGGAATCGATATCCATTGCCTCGGATAGATGATATTTTTGATCAGGTGAAGGGAGCCAAGGTGTTATCTAAGATAGATCTAAAATCTGGGTATCATCAGTTGCACATTCATGATGCAGACATTCATAGGATGACATTTCATACTCATTATGGTCATTATGAGTTCATAGTGGTGCCATTTGGGTTGATGAACGCACCTTCAATGTTCATGAGTCTTATGAATGGGGTTTTTCGCACCTATCTTGACCCTTTGTCCTTGTGTTCTTGGATGACATATTGATTTATTCTACATCTATGGGAGAGCATGAGGGTCACTTGCATCGGGTATTGCAGTGCTTGAGGGAGAATCAACTTTTTTGTGAATTTGGCGAAGTGTGATTTCCTCCAGTCAGAGGTGAGCTATCTTGGTCATATATTTTTGAGAGAAGGTGTATCTGTGGATCCTTCTAAGATCCAAGCCATTGTTGATTGGCCAATGCCGACCAATGTTTCTGAGGTTCGGAGTTTCATGGGTTTGGCCAGATATTACCGTCGCTTTGTGCAGAGCTTTTCTCGGATAGGCCACTCGATTACTTCTCTTCTGAGGAAAGGAAAGAATTTTGTTTGGTCTGAGTAGTGTGAATTAACTTTTCGTACCTTGAAGGAACTCCTTGTTAGTGCTCCGATTTTGGCAGTTCTTGATCCATCCATAGATTTCATGGTGTACATAGATGCCTCTTTAGAAGGCATAGGTGTGGTGCTTATGTAGGATGGACGTGTGGTTGCCTGTGAGTCTCACAAACTTAAGGATCATGAGTTGGAGTTGGCGGCTGTAGTGCATGTGTTGGTTAGATGGAGGTATTTCCTATTGGGGCATCGGTTTGAGCTGCATAGTGATCACCGCAGTTTGCAGTATATTTTCACTTAGCCAAACTTGAATGCTCGACAATGAAGATGGATGGAATTCCTCTACGAGTATGATTTTGAGGTTTGTTATATTCAAGGGAAAGAGAATGTAGTGGCAGATGCTTTGAGCCATAGGTGGCATGAGGTTGTAGCATTATCCCTTGATGTGGACTTGAGTGAGAGAATTCTTGGAGTTCTTCCTCAGGACACCTGGTATCAGGATGTTAGAGTCATGGTGGAGTCCGGAAGACCATTGGAGGGTAGATATTCTAGTTATACTCTTGAGTCAGATGGTCTTCTTCGACATCTTGGATAGATCTATGTACCTCCTTTATAGGGACTTTGCATTTTGATCATGAGTGAGGCCCATCATGCACCTTATTCGGCACACCCTGGTGTCAAGAAGATGCATGCAGATCTTAGACAGATATATCATTGGGCTGGTATGAAACATGAAATTTCTGATTTTGTATCGAAGTGCTTGGAATGTCAGCGGGTGAAGGCGGAGCATCAGCACCCTGCAGGACTTTTACAATTGAATTTGATACCGGATTGGAAATGGGATATCATTTCCATGGATTTCATTGTAGGGTTGCCTGTTTCTTCGTGTTGTCATGATGCCATCATGGTCATTGTTGATAGATTGACCAAAGTTGCTCATTTTGTTCCTATTCAATCTTCTTATATAGCAGCAGTGGTGGCACGAGTCTTCTTGAAAGATGTGGTGAGGTTGCATGGGATCCCTAGGTGGATCATTTCTGATAGAGACCCTGTCTTTACTTCAACACTATGGACCTCACTTCAGAAAGCTTTGGGAACCCAGTTGAACTTCAATTCAACTTATCACCCAAAGATCGACGGTCAGACTGAGCGTGTGAATCAGGTTTTGGAGGACATGCTTCGCATGTATGTTATGGATCAACAGTCGTGCTGGGAGGAATTTGTTTGCCTTGTGGATTTTGCTTATAACAATGGATACCACATCTCTATAGGCATGTCTCTCATCCATGCATTGTATGGCCACCCTTTCTGTACTCCTTTGAGTTGGGATTGGTTGGAGGATAGGGTGCATTTAGGACCAGATTTGCTTCATGAGATGGAGCAGTAGGTTGAGCAGATTCTTGGGCATTTGGTTGATGCTCAAGATAGGTAGAAGAAGTATGCCAATGCCCATAGAGTAGATCATCATTTTTTTGTTGGCAACCATGTGTTCTTGATAGTACATTTGCGGAAGAGTCCGATCCGTTATGGAAAGGGTTCTAAGTTGGCACCTCATTTTGTAGGTCCTTCTGAGATCCTTGAGAGGATAGGACCTGTTGCCTACCATCTTGCCTTGCCGCCAATCCTATCCCGCATCCACGATGTATTTCATGTTTCTGTTCTTCGATCTTATCATCTTGATGTGACCCATGTTCTTGATTGGAATGCTTTGCAGGTCGAGGACATGCAACTTTCCATGGATCTCGTGCGCATTCTTCAGCATCGGGATTTGACCCTCAGGGTTCGTACCATCGACCAGGTAAGGGTCCTATGGGACCCAAGTGATGTGACCTCAGCGACATGGGAAGATGTGGTGAAGATGAGAGAGATTTATTCTTATCTTTTTTAGGCTTCTAGGAGTAAGCCTAGGCTTGGGGGGGAGGATGTAATACCCGTCCTTGATCAAACTCTTTTTGTATATTTTTGATTGACTTTCATGGAACATTATTGTATATGGATTCAAATTTTATGCAATGTTATTTCATGCTTTATCTGGACCTGAGGTGTATGATTTTATGCAGTATCTCAGTGCTTATGATTAATGTTATTTTATGGATCACTATCATGGATTGACACTCTTACCTTATATGTGTTATGCGTTATTTATATGTTGCGTATTTGCAAGTGTATTGGGATGCGAGGGGATGATTTTCCTTCACTCACTCCGGTGAGACAGGGAACATCACGATTCTCCTTCATCGGCATGTGTCATGTCTATATATATAATATATATTTGTCTATATGCACGTGTGGTTCTTTGGTGTAGGACATTGCACGTACAAGTATCGGGTAGGTACGAGGTATCGACTCCACTTGGTTTCACAGGTCTGAGCGTGCCTTATATGTCCAAGGGGAGTGGAGGAGATAGTTGTTGGACCCTAACCTGACCCGCAGTTACACTTGTGTGAGTGTTTTCAGTCGGTTGTCTTTCCCATCTGGCCGATATGCGAGTCATAGTGCTTTGGTTTGGTCATTTGTGAGTCGTCATTTGATCATCCTTCATTGTGCGTGTTTCCATTTATTTAAATGGTTATTTAATTGAGTAGATGATGTTATTTTTATGTTGGGGTAATTAGTTGATTATTGTGCTCTTAAGTCTATTGATTTAATTAAATTAATGAGTTGCTATCATTAAATGGTTAAACTGGCTTATTTCATTGTGAATAGTTGTATCATTATATTGTGAAAAGGAAATAAATGATTGCCTAGCCATTTAAGTTTTAAATGCTTATTTTTGAAGGAAAGTATTGTGAAGAAGGAAATGAAATAAAATAAAAAGCTTATCTATTTACCTTTCCATTTGACTTTTGTATTTTATTTACTGGAAAAGAATTGTTTTTGGATAAGGGTAAATCTGATTGCTTTTTACTTTTTAATTTGTTTTTAATCTGATTGGCGGAGAAAACTTTTAACCTAGAAAGTTTAGGTTGAAATTATTTTCCCATATATTCCTAGAAATTCATGGGAAGAGGGGGGCAGAAAATTTGGGAGAGAAATTTGGAAAACCAATCTGAAGGAGGAGTTGGAATTTGATTTGGTTTGCAAGGGTTGGGATTCTTCCATCATTTTGCTTGCTAGTTTGCTTCTAGGTTGGATAATCTCTTCTTGTTTGAAATTTAATTTTGAATATTTCAATTGCTTCCTATGTGTTGGAAAAATGCAAATCTCTTTGTAGATTCTTGTGGAATGATTGGAATGGAAGAAAGAGTGCTTGTTATTGTTGATTTTGAAGAACTTATATCATATGTTTTCTTATAGGAAATAAATGGTTCATTTCTCTATTTTTTGTTTGTTATTTGTTCTGAAAATCAACTTCTTGAATTACCTCTTCTATTGGGAATAGAAAGAATTAGATTTAGTTTGTTGTGTGCTTTCTAGTATCTAATTGCCCAAGATTTGGGGTTTATGTAAGGAAATTTATTTTAACCCTTCTCCTACCTGTTGAATTCTTCTATTGTTGCCTAAATCGATATTTATTGGGTGCTTGGGTGATTTTATTTCACCATTTACCTTATTGGTAAATATCCCTTTGTTATTTGGATTTTGGCACTGTGTGTGTGTGTGCTCGTGAAATGATCTGGGAATGAATCATTTTCATGTTAGATCGATTTTGTTTCATTTTGATTTTAAATGCTATGGGAAGTATGAATTTTATTGATTTTGACTTTACCTTACCCCATGGTGGGCTAGTCCCACCACGCGGGTCGGTAGTGTATGTTACCCGCAAGTAGCAGTACTACCAGTCGACAGTACTGCTACACGGTAGTAGCACTACCGATCGGCAGCAGTACTACCGACAACTAGTGTCTGTTGCCTCGACAACAACACTACCGTAGGTTGGCCTTGGCGCCCGCGTGACACTTGTACTCTTCGCGGTGCAACTTGTTATGTGTCGTGAATTTTATTTGTATAAAATGGAATATTTTTAAAGTTTTTTTTTTAATGTTAAATAAAGATAGTAATTTCCAAATGATTTTTATTATGTGGTTTAATAAATTTATCTATGGAAATCAAGGCATGAATTAGTAATTCAAATTGGTACGTTTGGATATAATCTGAAAATGAATTAAAATGCCTAGTAGGAATTCATGTTTTATTTGGTTGAATATTTAATGTGGATTTTATTCTTAATGAAATATTGATTTGGAAATCAAATAGATGTGAATGTTGCAAAGAGTGTTTTATTTAATTTTCAATTAATGATGTTGCAAGTGCTTATGATGCTGATTTTCTCAAAGATTGTCTGAGTGCGGACTTAGTGAAATTAGCTTTCCTTGCAATGAGTTATATTGTGTTATTTGTGGTCTATGGTTCAGTTGTCCTATGGTGGCGTATTTGGTACCTTTGACCAAGTGATATATGATGACTTCATTGTCTCAACCATGTAGTGTCTTTGCCTTATGGTTAACCAAGAGTCGGTATGTCCTTGTTTTGACCACTTGTTTTTGGATTGTAGTGTTATGGTTGTCTGCTTCGCCATAGGGTCCTCATGGAGTGACCATGTTTGTTTAATATCATTTGAGAGACTTGCTTTCGAGTGGGGGCTGCGCCCAAAGTGGTTGGCAGGATAACCCATCGAAAGTCAGATAATAAGTGAAAATCTAATTAATTGATTAGGTGGGTAGTTCATAACATTAAATAAGATATTGTACCCCATGCATAGGTGAGTGCTTGTACATGGCTCATAATGTAGTGAGAAGGCTTGGAATGGCAAACCGACCACCTTGTCTTCACGAAAGGTTGGTAGGGTGCACATGAGACTTAGCTGGAGCCAGAGGTTTGGGAAAGGTTACCAGGGTAACCCAGGATGGGGGTCGAGACCTATGGAGGCAGACCATGGTAACAATCATAAGCTATGTGATGACACTCTCTCTTTAGGTTCACTTGTGTATTTGTGATGTTAAGTCACTTAGTATATTGTGGAGTCATATTGTGTTGTCATGGAGTCGTATTGTTCTATCAACCATGTCATTCTTTTGCTTGTTTAAGGGTCCTCTGCTATCTCCTAGTACAGTGGGGTGATTTCTAGTTTGAGATCACATGGTCGGGTGGTAGTGCCACTTCCCATCAGATGTTCTTGTTTGTACCTTCATGCGAGGATTGGCTTCACGGGTGTTTCTGTGGTTCATGGCTCATGCTTATCTCATGTTTGGAGATTATTGTTATTTGGAGACCTATGTGGTCATTGTATCAAGAACTTTCGTAACCTTGTATTTGGTTAAGTTGTATCTTTATATGTATATTGAGAAGCCATGCATTGGAAGAGCAATGTAATCCTAAGTTTGGGATGTTATTTATTAGTTTCCTTTATGATATGTGTAAATGCTTATTGAAGAGAAACTATGTTATATCCTTTCAATCTTTCAATGATGTATCTGTTATTGCTTATGGCTTAATATGTTCTATGAGTTTTGATGGATTATTGGATTAATCGTAATTGTGGAATTTATCTTTTGGTTTTAATTCTTCGTTGGTAACCCTTAAGGAATTTTGGTGTAAGTCTTTCGCTTGTGTTTTATCGTGCATGTTGTGTTTTATGCACTTATTATGTTTATACTTTGTTGTGGGTTTTCCTTCGGGTTTCCTGGTGGGGCATTACAATTACCATCCATCCTGAACACATGACACCTAGATTTTTACACGGAAAACCTGATAAAGGGAAAAACCACAGTGGGAAGCCTACCCACCGTCAAATAATACTTCAGTAGTAAGTATGTGATCACAAAATGAAGGGCCACACACATGCAGGAAGGCCAATAGCCTAGAGCACACTTCTCATCACAAAAGGAGCCTTGAGCACTGACTACAAAATAAATCCATACTACAATCTGGAATGAAGATTGAACTGCAAGTATAGCATCTCCTATGCCTGAGTACAGTTCCGGTTAAGATCAATACCAGAGGCCTTAAACCTCTTCCACAAACCCAATTCTATCACCTATGACCAACCAAAACCTCTGCATATGATTACAACATTATTCGCACACATATAATCATATAACCATAATCTCGTATGCTGATGATCTACAAAGAGATCTTACATCATATTTATACCATCCCGAGACATAAAAAATTAGGTCGGCCACCAAAAAGATAATACAATAAATTCATAACATAAACCCACAATCCAGTGATCAACCAAGTCATCTTAGGCCGAAACCAATCATTAAATCCTGCTGGTAACGCATCAGGAACATCCTCCAACACGTTACATAAACCGGTCCATAACCTAGATAACACCGGACCCAAAATAGGTCGCCATAAGCCAAATGCAACACCACCGATAAATTAGAACACGAACATGATAACCATTACCATCCCAAAAGCCATCTAGAAGCCACACCAACACCACTTATCATGTGCATCAAACGATCTTCAACAAAGCTCCGTTGATAAAACCCTTACTCGTGACCAAAAGACTTACTAGAACAAATGATAGTATCTGAGTCATCAAATCCTGAATCAACTAATTGTGATACACACTGAATATCATGAATGACATATCCAAACCAATTCCACAAACCAAAGCATACCAGAGCATACCAAATCAATATCATAATCCAACCACTCTATCGGAATCAACCGGAAATCGGTAAACAACCAAAACAACTAATATTGCCATCAATGACAAAAAATCAATGCAACACATAATCAATTCCTCCAAATTGCCAATAGTTCGATGTTCCTTGGCCCTTAGCCGACCTTTCTTGGTGGTCCACACTTCTTTTGTCTCTTTCGCAGAGGAGATCTTCACGCCTTTTGGGCTGACCTATCTTACATGCTTCATTTTCCTGTCTTAGAGAATGTAATCCTTTTGTGACTGACCCGAATGTGTTCCAGATGCTATATGTGTTGTTATAGTAGATCATTTAGGGGATAGAGAATTAATATGATGATATGATTCATGATTTGTAATTAGAATATATTTGGAGGTCTAGATGGATCAAATTTTGGAATGTATTTGTAACTAGGCCTATGAGCCAGGATGTTTCCCCGCATATTGCCAACTGATTTATGGTGAATATATGATATTGTAGAAGTTTGATTTTTCATTTTCTCTATTATGTGTTGGTGTTTCCATTGTGTTACTCTTGCTGCATGATCTAGATTGTTCTCTTTGAGGACCCTGTAGATCATGATTGCGTCACTACCTAGTTGAGCTACTTGCCTACCTAGTTGAGCTACTTGTTTGCTTGGTCGATCTTGTTGGTAATTTGGCATTAAGTTGTCATTGATGTCAACCAGTTTGGCAAGGTGACCGATATAATGGCAATACACAATGTGCAGACCGAAGAAAGTCTACCGGTAAATGTGACTTGTGTCATCTATCTGTAAAGAAGGCTTACTGGTAAGGCATAAACCGGGATAAAGGTTGTTTCGGTATTATGAAGGCACAACAATTGGTGAATAGAACAAAAAGGATGATGGTCATACCGGTAAGATAAGCTAAACCAATAGTCAACCTTGGATGACAAAGTATGTCAAACCAACATAGGAATCCAAGCAAATGTGGATGTCGACAAGCATGACAACTAGATGCCAGGTGGAGGTACCGCACAAGTTGGTGGAGTGTGCATCGACACAACAATTTGAGAGTAGGTTGACTTTAATAAGGAACCTACAAGTCACAGAGGATGCTAGAAGATTGTGGCTCGAGGAAGGCAAGCTAGAAACGCAATCACACTGATCTTCCAAGAAGATTTGATCTTCGTACCTGTTAGGTGAAGGAAACAGAAAAGCCATTAATGGCGAGTGACAAAGAAAAGCAGAAAAGCATGGTGCAGACCTCCAAATTTAGAAATCGCATATTGAAATGCAAAGTTTTGCTGGTGATTGAACATTGTCATAAAGATCATATCCTTGAAAAACAGATCAAATAAAAGGGGATTTAGATTGAGTTGGAAAAATAAAACCTAACACGATAGTGTTTGAATGCATTCTTGGTGTTATCCATATTGATAAATACATAAGCTCGAAATAGAAAGGATGGATGCGTGTGGAGAAGAAGAAGAGTGAAGAGAGCTTGAGTGCAAAGAAGAATCATCTCCCTTAGAGTTTACTCTAAGTAAGTTGTAGAGCGAGTCAACAAGCAAACCGGTGAGAGGGCTTAACCGGCAGTAATAGAATACCGGTATAACTGTAGTAGGTTCAACAGTTAAGAAAACTGGTGAGGTGCAGTTGAGCAAGGCGACATCTAAGTGTGACACGGTGAGTTGTGAGACTGTGAGATCTAATAAAGAAGAGAAGATTGTCAACCGACAGTAACCTATTTGATTAAGAGTTGCAGAACTAATTTGCAACAAGAAGGTATAACTGTAACTAAATTGTATTTCAATATACAGTACCAAGTTGGAGCTTGGCGCAGGGGTTGGTGCTCCTTGGGTTGGTGCCCTAAACCTTTGTAATTTAGTATTTCACTTGTGAGGTTGGATTGGAGCAGTAGTCTCCAGCAGAATTTCTCACCAAGGTTTTTCCCATATTGGGTTTTCCTCGTACATCTAGTGTTGTGGGTTGCATTTGTATGATTGTCTTCTTTGGTCTCCTCATTTGCTTTACTAGTTTTGTTGTCTAGTGGTTAAGATAAAAACCAGTATTTTGGAGTTGCTTTAAAAGTCAAATAGATTAGGAACCACTGATTCACCCCACTCTCAGTGGTACTCCCTATTCAAAAATTGGTATCAGAGCCTAGGTTCCCGGCTATTTATAAACCTTGGGTAGATTCTGGACCTAGAACATAATGGCAAGAAATGAGTCTGTTTTCTCAAAAGCCCCCATGTTTGATGGATCCAACTATGCCTTTTGGAGCAGAAGAATGGAGACCTATATTTCCTCCCTTGGTTTTGATGTGTGGATGTCTGTCAAGAGTGGGTATGTTGTCCCTAGTGTTCCTCCCATTGATCTGGATGCCAAGAAGGAGTATGAGAACAATGCAAAGGCCAAACATGCTATCTTGAGCGGGTTGTCTGATAATGAGTTTGTCAAGGTCATGCACTATGCATCTGCCAAGGAGACCTGGGATAAAATGCAGAGGTTATTTGAAGGAGATGCAAGTCAAAGAGGCCAAGCTACAAGCACTAAGGGGCCAACTTGAAGGAATCAAGATGAACGATGATGAAAATTTGCAGACTAACTTCATAGATTTGATGAAACTATGAATACTATCAAAGGACTTGGAGAAGATATTGTAGATGAGATTCTTGTGAAGAAGGTACTTAGGTCTCTTACACCTAAGTATGATACAAAGGTGTATGCCATAGAAGAAGCCAAGGATCTGAAGATCTTTTCAATGTATGAGCTATTTGGCTCACTAACAACCTATGAAATGATAACAAATGGTGATGCTTCCTTAAGGAAAGAGGCAGTGTTCAACACCACCCAGAAGGGCAAAGAAGTAGCTAGTCATAAAGGATCGAGTGAAGACTCTGATGCAGAGGTAGCAAACGTTGTCAGAAATCTCAGAAGAGGATTCGATAAGTATAAAGGAAAGCTACCACTAAAATATTTTAAATGTGGTAAAGTTGGACACTTTGCTGCAAAATGTCCTTATAATGAAACTGGTGGAGATGAGTCAAGAGGTCTTAGCAGATTTGCTGGAAAAGATAAAGAAAGAATTGTCTACCGACAAGGAAGGAGAGGCTACCGGAAGCAAAACAACCTCTATACTATTGAAGATGATGCCATAGATGAAGAAAGTGCATTAGAAGATGACTACCATGAGAATGACAGAAAAGTTAATCTCTTTATGGCACTTAATGAACCGGTTGGTAAAGATGAGGAAGAGGAGGATATTGAGGCTGAAGTGGATTTATAAGGAGAGCTTATAAGTGCTCTTGAGGAACTGAGTAAAACAAGAAGAGAACTCAAGAAGGTCAAGCATGTTGCAGTAGATGAACAAGGTCTCTCGAAGCAATCCCTGGCTGATTCAAGTCAAGTCATATCTAACTTGAAACTGCAGCTGGAAGAAACCAAGAGAATATGTGGAGTTACATCCTTTGATCTAATGAAGAAGAAAAATGAGCATCAAGATCTAGAAGCAGAAATAGTGAAGCTCGGAAAGGAGCTTGAAGAAAGTAAGGAAGAAATAAAAGTAAGGAGAAAATATGAAGGCAACACCGAAGCCTTAGACAAGATGTTGAGCGAACAGAAGCAATCCAAATATACTGGTGGCTTAGGCTTTGAAGAAGGTCAAAGTTCAAACAACAAAGACACATCCAGTAAAGAAATAAAGTTCACCTCTTCAAATGAAGGTGAAGAAAATAAGACATTCACTGTAGGCAAGGATACCGGTAAAAGGACATATGTAGATGTTGTTGGATATCGCCACACAAACCGGTATACACAAGCAATGAACCGGAGGCCACACTCTTTGTACCGACATGCAGATCCAAGGAGAAATGCAAGGGTTGACCATGAAGAACTCACCAGAGTCAACAACATGAAGAGAAGACCCTCAGTGAGGTAGTCCTTTGTAGGACCAAGGCAACCTAACCGGTATGTTTCAAACTTTCATGGTTACGGTTACCGATGTAACAAATTTGGGCATAGAATAGATGACTGTAGATTAACCAATAAGACTTCAATGAGTTATGAAAGTAGAAATCCATTTAATGCACTCTGGGATATGAATGTTGTCTATTATCAGTGCAACGGATATGGTCATAGGAGTTTTGAATGTAGGAAGAATTTCGGTGCCCTACAATAATTTTAAGGATTTATCTTTAAATGAAAATGTGAATTGCTATAACTGTCAAGAGTTTGGACACATAGCAAGGTTTTGTAAAAATGGGAAGATCAAGCAAAAGAAGAAAAATCCTGATCAAGAATCGGTAGTTGAACCTAAGCACAAAATAGCAATTGACAAGATGAAGGAAACCAAATCGGTATGGGTTGAGAAAGAAAAAGAAAAGGCAGAATCAAGTCTGATAGTGCAAATTGCCTTACATACTGAAAGGAAAAACTTGTGGGTTGTAGATAGTGGTTGTTCCAACCACATGACTGGTGACAAAAGGAAATTCATCAAACTTGAAGACTGGAATGGTGGTTCAGTAAGATTCAGAGACAACTCATCCATCAAGATAAAGGGAAAAGGTACTCTAAGTATTGATGGGAAGGTTAAGGCACATGATGTATATTATGTGGAAGGCCTAAAGCACAATTTGCTGAGTGTGAGCCAGATGCGTGACAAAGGTTACAAATTCACCTTTGACTCAACTAGTTGCCAGATAAAGAAAGACAAATTCGGTCAGGTTGTGGCAGAAGGAAAGAGAATAGATGGTAATGTTTATAATCTAAAGGAATTCTATGAGTCCCAATGCATGATAGGACAGGTTGATGAAAATTGGTTGTGGCACTGAAGATTAGGCCACATTAACTTTGATAACCTAGTTGCAGTGAGCAGAAAGGGGTGTGTGAGGAATATTCCACCCATCATCAAACTGGTAAGCACATTTTGTGATGAATGTGTGAAAGGAAAGCACACTAAGGTGATCTTCAGAACAAAAGAGCACAACACCTCAAGACCACTTGAGACTGTGCATAAAGATCTGTGTGGTCCAACTAGGACAAGAGCTCTAGCCGGTGAAAGATATTTTATGCTTTTTATTGATGATTACTCAAGAATGACATGGGTCACCTTCTTGCAAGATAAGTCACAAGCATTTGACAGATTCAAGATCTTTAGGAAGATGGTGGAGAAAGAAAGTGGGTGCAAACTAAAATATCTAAGATCAAACTAGGGTGGAGAGTTTACATCAAATGAATTTGAATATTATTGTGAAAAACATGGAATTAAAAGGCAATACTCAGCCCACATGACACCATAGCAAAATGGTGTGGTAGAAAGGAAGAACAAGACAGTTAAGGAGATGGCCACAACCATGTTAAATGAGGCCAGTCTGCTAGACACATATTGGAAGGAAGTTGTTCATACTGCTACATATACCTTGAACCGGGTTCAATTAAGAACAAACAACAAAATGACACCTTATGAGTTGTGGTATGACCGAAAGCCACCAGTCAAATACTTCAAAGTATTTGGAAGTAAGTTTTTTATCAAAAGAGATATGGATGGTCTAGGTATTTTTGACTCCAGGAGTGTTGAAGGAATCTTTCTTGGTTACTCATCTAATAGAAAGGCCTACAAATTATACAACAAAATACTAAGAAGAGTCATTGAGAGTGTGCATGTAAAAGTTGATAAGGACATGTACAAAGGAAGTCAACCACAGGTTAACCAGTATGATGATTCCGGTGATGAAGGTGAGGAAGCTCAGTCAAACAATGAACTAGAAGAAGCATCCAAGAAGACTCCCAACTGGTATGTGCAGTTGAATAATCCGGAAGAGCAAATTCTGGGAAATAAGAGTGATGGTGTGCAGACTAGAAGAAGACTTGCCTGAAATGATGAACAAGTCAACTTCTGCCTCATGACTGAAGTAGAACCTAAAACATTCAATGAGGCCAACAAAAGATAAGAATGGATGGATGCCATGGAAGAAGAACTGCATTAGAAAAAGACTTGGGAATTAGTTCCTAGACTGGAAGATAAGAACATCATTGGCACTAAATGGGTCTACCAGAATAAGATGAATGAAGAAGGTGAAATTGTTAGGCATAAAGCAAGACTAGTGTGCAAAGTATACTCTCAGGTAGAGGGAATTGACTTTGAAGAAGCATCTGCATCGATAGCTAGATTAGAAGCAATTAGAATGTTTGTAGCCTTCTCTGCCTACAAGGGTTATAAAGTATATGGATGTAAAATCTGCCTTCCTAAATGGAAATTTGGAAGATGTGTACATGGAGCAACTGGAAGGGTTTCTGCTGCATGATGATGAAACATTTGTGTGTCAGTTGAAGATAGCCCTGTATGGTTTAAAGAAAGCTCCTAGAGCATGGTATTCAAGGTTAGATCAGTACCTGAAGGAGCAAGGGTTCAAAAAGGGGAGTGCTGACAACAATTTGTACATAAAGAAATATGGAAACCACATGATCATTGTGGTTGTGTATGTAGATGACATTATCTTTGGAGACAACAAGGACATCCTTTGCAAAGAATTTTCTGATCAGATGCAGTCAAAATTTGAGATGGCAATGCTTGGTGAATTGACATATTTCCTTGGTTTGCAGATACTACAACAAGATAAGGGAATCTTTATCTCACAAATCAAGTATGCAAAGGAAATGTTGAAAAAAATTCAATTGGAGGATTGTAAACCGGTAAGTACCCCCATGGTGACCGGAAGTAAATTAAGCAAGGATGATGAATCACCTATGGTGGATCAGACTTTGTATAGATCTATGATAGGTAGTCTCTTGTATCTAATTGCTTTTAGACTGGATATAGTACAGGCAATGTGTATGGTGGCCAGATTCCAAGCTGCACCTAAGCAGTCACATATGAATGTTGTAAGAAGAATCTTTAGGTACCTACAAGGGACACTCAGTTATGGATTGTGGTACCCTAAATAAGGGGAATTCATCTTAGAATCATATACTGATGCTGATTGGGCAGGTTGTATTAATGATCGGAAGAGCACAAGTGGTGGTGCATTCTTCCTAAGTGACCGGTTGGTCTCTTAGCATAGCAAGAAGCAGGACTCAATCTCTCTATCAACTGTTGAAGCAGAATATATTGATGTTGTTACATGTTTCTCTCAGGTGCTTTGGATGAAGCAGACCCTCAAAGATATATAGGTGGACATCAGTGATCCTATTTTCATCCGGTGTGACAATTCGAGTGCAATCAACATAGCTAAGAATCTGGTGATGCATTCCAGGACAAAGGATATAGTCATCAAGTATCATTTTATCAGAGAGAATGTTTAAGGATAAGAACTAAAGATGGACTATGTCCCCACCGGAGAACAAGTAGCAGACATTTTCACCAAAGCATTGTCGGCAAGCACTTTTGAGCACCTACGACACAAGTTGGGAGTTATGTCATCTGCCTTATGCACTTAAGAAAGGAAAGTTGTATATGGTTCAGGGGGAGTTCCCAACAATCAAAGGGGGAGTGTACAGTACCCTTTGTCATTGTGTCAAAGGGGGAGAAATGTACCATTATGAAGTGTCTTGCAGTAAGTTGACATCAATGCCAAAGGGGGAGATTGTTGGCAATTTGGCATTAAGTTGTCATTGATGTCAACCAATTTGGCAAGGTGACCGGTATAATGGCAATACACATGAGAGTGTGCAGAACGAAGAAAGGCTACTAGTAAATTTGACTTGTGTCATCTATCTGTAAAGAAGGCTTACCGGTAAGGCATAAACCGAGATGAAGGTTGTTTGGGTGTTATGAAGGCACAACAACCGGTGAACATAACAGAAAGGATGATTGATGGTCATACCAGTAAGATAAGCTAAACCGATAGTCAAACTTGGATGACAAAGTATGTCAAACTGACATAGGAATCCAAGCAAAGGTGGATGTCTACAAGCATGACAGCTGGATGCCAGGTGGAAGTACCGCACATGTTGGTGGAGTGTGCATCGACACAACAATCTGAGAGTAGGTCAGCTTTAATGAGGAACCCACAAGTCACAGAGGATGCCAGAAGATTGCGGGTTGAGGAAGGCAAGATGGAAAAGAAATTGCACTAATCTTGCAAGAAGATTTGATCTTCGTACTTGTTAGGGGAAGGAAACAGAAAAGCCATTAGTGGCGAGTGACAAAGAAAAGCAGAAAAGCATGGTGCAGACCTCCAGATATAGAAGTCACACATTGGAATGCGAAGTTCTGCTGGTGATTGAACGTTGTCATAAAGATCATATCCCTGAAAAGAAGATTGAATAAAAAGGGATTCAGATTGAGTTGGAAAAGGAAAACCTAACACAGCAGTGTTTGAATGCATTCTTGGCGGGAATCCATGTTGATAAATACATAAGCTCAAAATAGAAAGGATGGATGTATGTGGAGAAGAAGAAGAGTGAAGAGAGATTGAGTGTAGAGAAGAATCATCTCTCTTAGAGTTTACTCTAAGTAAGTTGTAGAGTCAGTCAACAACAAACCGGTGAGAGGGCTTAACCGACAGTAATAGAGTATCGGTATAACTGTAGCAGGTTCAACAGCTGAGCAAACTGGTGAGGTGTGGTTGAGTAAGGCTGCATCCAAGTGTGACACGGTGAGTTGTGAGACTGTGAGATCCAGTAAAGAAGAGAAAACTATCAACCGACTGTAACCTATTTGATTAAGAGTTGCAAAACTCATTTGCAACAAGATGCTATAACTGTAACTAAATTGTATTTCAATATACAATACCAAGTTGGAGCTTGGTGTAGGGGTTGGTGCTCCTTGGGTTGGTTCCCTAAATCAGTAGGGGTTGGTGCCCTAAATATTTTTAATTCAGTGTTTCACTTGTGAGTTTGGATTGGAGCAGTAGTCTCCAACAACATTTCTCACCGAGGTTTTTCCCATATTGGGTTTTCCTCGTACATCTGGTGTTGTGGGTTGCATTTGTGTGATTGTCTTCTTTGGTCTCCTTATTTGATTTACTAGTTTGGTTGTCTAGTGCTTAAGATAAAAATCAGTATTCTGCAGTTGTTTTAAAAGTCAAATAGATTAGAAACCATTGATTCACCCCCCTCTCAGTGGTACTCTGTGTTCAACAGAGCTCATTGTCTTCTTGATTGTGATACTTGATTTCTTGGTTGAGCTACCTATTTGTCTAGTTGAGCTACTTGGCTATGTGTTTGAGCTTCTTGGATGCTAGATTAAGATGTATGCTTGTCCACTTCATCTGTTGACTTGTGCCAAGTTAAATTAACACATCATCATTAAAATAATCCTATTTTAGCTGTCCGATTTTAATATTTTGAATGGTTTTAGATTTTTGTGTGAAGGCTTATTTTAGTGAATGCATCTTTTTCTTATTCTATTCTTAGTCAATAGCTATATAACTCTTTCGCTGACCTTTTGGTTGGTCTATGGATAAATGGCTATTATTACGCATCTATTTTTATTAGTAGAGCATAACATTCAAATCATGGGGTGCTAAATTTATATCATTGACTTACTTTGATAAATACATGGGAAATGGGTAACTGTATTAGAACGTTAAGTTGAGGATGCATAGTATCATTTTAATTTTTTAGCTTTCCTCCATTTCAAAATAATTATACAGTTGGTCAGGTTGCAATGTATGGAGCTTATGGACGTGTTAATTGAATATTTATAGATTGATGTGATTCCAAGTGTCAGTGGATTCTTTTATAATACGACTATGTGTTTTTGAATAAAAATGGGAGGGTGTTGTTGAATATCGGTGGTGTGTATTGAGTTATTATTATATATTACAAAATGCATACTTTGTGTGTTACATGCAAAAAGATATAGAGGCTCGTAAGTAAAATGATCATTTCTTTCAAGCAAAGATCAAATTTCATTAATTTCTATGAGCAATATGAAAGCAATATTTTGTTAAATCAGTGAAGATAGTTCAATGATAGATCAAATTGTGGAGGTTGAGAAAAGACAACATAATGAATTTGAAGAAGAGAAATATAAAAAATCAAAGAGTTTGAGGTTGGTGCCTCAGTTTTGTGGAGTAGGTACTTCATCATTGAAGTTGGTGCTTCATGGAGGGTTGGTTCTCTTAGTGAGTTGGTGCTCACCTGTGTAATTTGGGTTGGTGTCAATTTCTTTTGTTAATGAAATCTATTGTGTACCATGCTTTTTTACTCGAAAGGATTTCCATGTGAAATTGGTTTTTGTGTCTTTATGTTTGCTCATTGTATGTTTTATGTGATTTCTTGGCTCAAAAATTTAAAATATTGATTCATCCCCCTCCCCCCCTCTCAGTATTTTTTGTGTGCTTTTCATAATCCACTTTACCAAATCTTGTGGATTTTCGCGATCACACAAAAAAGAGAGAATATAAACTTGATTTTTTCATCATTAACGTTTCCATAGCTATAAAGTGGAAAAAAAGAGTTATCTATCCATGCAATTAAATCTTCATCCTAGTACTCCAAACGAAGAATAGGGACATGTACCCAAACTAGTGCGCCTACAAATAGATCTACTTTAGGGTCAAACTATTGCTTCCATCTACACAATAAAAGAAGTAAAACCACATATCATACATAAGAACCCTAAATAGATCTTCTCAGAGGGTTAAATAAAAAAGAAATAGATCATTGACACATTAGCTAAAACATGTCCTTTAAATCTCAAAAAAAATTTGAGGCCATTTTTTAACTAAAACAATATTAAGATGAAAAGATAAAAAATTGCCAATAAGAATACTCTTCATTTTATCTTTTATTCAATTCATAATACAATAAAGAAGTTTCAAGGTAGGAACTTTAGAAAAAACAAACAACATTGGGATAACGTATGATTCAAAAACAACAATGATGATAGTTGAGGTTTTAAAGTATTTGACCACATCATACCATTTTAGGTATAGTCCACCAATTTGAAGGGAAGCTTGCAACCATGCAAATGACACTTTTGACATAACCCAGCTGAGATATTAATCAAATAAATACATAGAGTCTATATGCAAAGTATAGATAACATACCTATCAAAGATTCAACAATATATACCTTGTGAAAACCCTCATGAGTGAAAAACCCAGCCTCCAAAAGTATCTAACATGCATGTATCATCAGCAATGCAACATTACAAATACAACCATGAAATCTTTTGAACCCCAACCATCAACAAGAACTCCATGTGAGCAAGCACGTAACAACACATCCCATGCTATGCTTCCAACCTCCGCCAAGGCTAACATGTCTTACCCAAACAACTACCCATGTGGTTGCTTTTATAGATGTGCAAGCCCCCACAAAACCACCAAGTGGTATTACATCAAAACCATGTGCTAAAACCATGGGCTAAGTAACCTATTGACCCCACATCTAATATTGGGTACTTATTAAATTTACTTTCCCCAATATTAAATAATTCTTGTAAAGCGGAAAATCGCGATCGAACCCTAGTTGCTCTCCCCTCTTCCAACTCCAAGGAGAGAGAAGGGAGATTCACTCTAGGGTTGATGGTTTTCACTTAGGGGAGAGACTTTACATTCAAAAGAGGGGTTGAAACCCACAAGATCCAATCCCATGCAATGCAAGATTGGATGCTAAATGAGTTTCAAGGGTTATGACAGCAAGGCTACCCTCTTTTGTAAAGAATGTGCATAGAAGAATTAAGCTAGGAATGCATAGAAAGTGAGAAAGATTTGCTTATAAACTGAGATAGGAATACAGTATGAAGCTGCGGACCTGGAATTAGCAGTAAAATGTCGATACGGCGCTGTCCTGCAAATTTGAGCAAAAGTTGTCAGGACGATGGCGCCCGAGCGCCACGGTCCTCCGAAAAATCCGCGAAACGAAGGGGGATCTGTTCGTCTCTGCACAAGGATTCCAGATCTTCAATTTCATCTGCGTACCTACAACCTACACACAGAAAAGCGAAGATGATTGGGGGGTTAGGGATTAGGGGTTTGCCTTTAGGTCAAACCCTGGTTTTGGAATTAACCAAGAAATGAGCAATGCTGTAAATGTAAATGTCTGTAATGTAAAACAAGTACTAATACCTTGTTGTAAGGATGTTTGTATCCTTATGTGCGAAGGTATAGATGTTGTATGTTGTATGTTGTAGTAGTATGTTGTAAGTGATCTCCTCTTCAATGGTTGAATCCTTGTCTTGAATGCAACACTTAGCCTTGAATGGAGACTTGAAATGATCAATTGCTTGAAGGAATGCTTGAATGCTTGAATGCTTGAGTATAGTTTCCACGCTTTTTCCATCATATCGAATGAAAGAGGAAAATGTAGTTTATATACTTGTCAATTAGGGCTGATAGACTGATTTTCCCGACCTTAGGCCGACCAGGAAAGATAATTTTCCAATTTGCAAACATAAAGACCCGAAGTCCAAAAGAGACCGGGCCCAAAATAGGACCCAGGGACCAGGGCGCTGGGCGCCCTGGTCCTGAAGGACCAGGGCACTGGGCGCTCTGGTCCCACCTCCCGGGACAGTAGGGTGCAAAGGAGGTTCAGACCAGGGTGTAAGAAAATGCAGTTTTCAGTGTCATAATCAGGTTTCGGGGTCTCCATTCAGGTTGCATGTTGCGTCGCCATCGTGAAGACCCAAATGCGGTCGAAATTGCAAGTGTCACAATTTTAGGATGCTACATTTAGCCCCCACTTTAGCAGGAGTATAGGCGTATGCTCATACTTCTGGTAAAATACAAGGAAACAACATTGAAAGACTTTCACCACGTCAAGGAGGCAAGACACACCAAGCCCCCAGTGGACTAAGGATCTTACGACTTCGATTGACAAAGTAAAAGGGAAGATCACGAGGGAGAACCATGACTGTCAGTAGTAAGGTTCCCTCACTATGAGTCATGCAAGAAAGATATCAAAAATTTTCAAGGCAAAGCTAAATTTGTCAAGAAATTTTCAAGTATCTTGAAAAGATATGAACGGGATGTATGCCCCCCTACGTTAAAGCGATCGCACACGCCTCACCGGGGGTGATTGCTTTAAGGTAGTGAGACATATAAGAAATGAGAAAGGAGCACGTTATCACAAGGATTTAGCCCCCAAGTGTGAGATAAGCCCAAGGATAGTAGACACAAAACACAAAGCACGAGGTGACTTCACTTTCCTCGGGGTCAGTATACTGTATGATAATTCATGTATATATATCATATGTATGTATGCATAATTGTTCTTCATTCCCCAATCAAGGAAGGTCACCTAGAAGAAGGGAACACATGTGTCTTTTGAGTCAACATGAGAGAGATCGAGAGATCTCAATGCTTTGCATCGTCCTCAAGTAGACAACACTAAGGACAACAAATAGAAGAATGAGAGTAACATATAGAAGAAGTAACACAAGAGAGGATGAGAGAATCTGCTATGCTAATGTAACTAGTCTAGCATGTCATCTACCCCCCGATCTTGCTGATCAATGTTTCGGGAAGGCAGGGAACACGCTATAGGAGGAACATTCAACACAGCAGATGGAGCTATCACAAGATCCAAACAAGGGCTATGTTCATGTTCCGAGCCACATTGTTCTTGTCTAGGAGCTAGGATAAGTGCTTTAGAAAATTCATTAGATAAATGGTTATCAATATCAACAAGTTCATATTCACTATCAGAAGCAAGAGGAGAAGTAGCATTTTCATCATGAATAACATTTTCATCTATATCATCATCAAGATTTATAAAAATAGGGTCTTTAATTCGCACAGGATCAAGACCATCATGCATCTTATGTTTTGGAGATTTTGGAGAAAATGGAATAATGCTTGTTGAAGGTGTTTTTGGAGATTGCAAAGTTTGAGAAGCAGCTGCTTGAGCTCTAAGACGATGCTTTCGTCGGCGTTCACGTGCAGAACGATTCCGTCTAGTCTTAGTAAGAAGTTGAGAAGATTGAGGAGGAGGAATGTTCTCATCCTTATCACTTGGGTGTTTAGGTTTTGGTCTCTTAGGCTGGATAATAGGAGAAGAAGAAGGTCTCTTCGCTCTATAAAAAGAAGGAGGAGGGACTGCTCCATACAAAGGAGGAATATTTGGTTTAGGAAGAAGACCAAGTCCATCATGACGAGGAGGTATAGGTCTACTCTTAGGAAGTTTATTAATCATAGGCATAGTCACATCCATAGGGATGGGTTGGGAATCTTCTTGAGGAAAGACATTAGTTTTATCTTTCAAAGGAAGAACTTCCTTCTCAAGAATGATAGGAATGTCAAGTTTGGGTGTTCTAGGTTCACTTAGAGATAGGATCATATCTTTTTTCCAGTTTTGATAAGATTTAAAAAGATGATCACTTCGCGGAGGAAGAGATTGGAATTGTTTAGGCCAAAAGTAATCAATAGGAACGCTAGAAGTTCTTTTAGCTGGTTTAAAGAGACTATGATTGATAGTAACAATTTCACCATTATGGGGAAATTTCAAACACTTGTGAATAGGAGAAGCAATAGCTTTCATGGAAGACAGCCAAGGATAGCCTAGCTTCACACGAAATTGTTCGGACGATGGAATAATAGCAAAGTCCACATCAAGGGATTTGTTATGGACCTCAATAGGTAATGTAATAGAACCAATTGCAGGAGAAGAAAATGCATCAAATAATTTCACAACCACATTTGTTTCATCATAGATCACTTGATTCAATTGCAAAGTAAAAAGAAATTCTTCAGTAATGATATTAACCATACAAGAAGGATCAATAAGCACTCCACGGCAAGGTGTATTCTTGACTTTTGCAACTATATATAAAGGACCATCAGGTGCCCTGATAGTTTCACTGGAATCAAAGGTGATGGAAGGTTCTTTAGGGATTTTCTGCTGCTCTACAAAGTTAATCACATTCGGAGCCGTAGACACAAGATCATCAGGTGAGACAGATGAATCATTAGTATCAATCGCATTAGAGGTATGAGAAGGTAATGGATCAGTAAAAATCTAAAGATTTTGGTTAGGAGGAGCTACAGATGTGTTGCCTTTATCATTCACACTAGAAACAAAGATAGTATTATTATCAATCAAATCTTGAATTTTACCCTTTAAAGCAAAACATTTTTCAGTATCATGCCCAAGATGACGATGAAATTGACAAAAAGATTTGTTATCAAAATAGGGTGAATTAATCTTTGTAGGATCTATTTGCTTTATAGGAGGAAGGGTAAGCACATTTTGTTCCAATAACTTATTCATAATACTATGCAATGATTCATTCAAAGGAGTAAACTTTCTTTCTTTCTTGAAAAACTTAGAAATAGGAGGCACACCTGATGCCGCATTCACATTGTTGTTGATGATGTTTTCATTGAATTTAATTGACTCTCTGTTTGGTTTAAACTTCCCAAGTGGTTGTTGACTACTATCACCCTTATCACTTGGAGCCATAGGATTTGCTTGTTCCATTTGACTCACAGTCAGTTGATAATTGTGAAGAGTTGCGCACAACTGTTGGAAAGAAGTAAACTTAGAAAACAGAATTTTTTCTCTAATATCTTTTTGTAAATTAGAAATAAAGATTCTTTGAATATCATTGTCAGGTACTGGAAAAGAAATTTGAGCATACAAATGCTTATATCTACCAATGAAATCAGTCACTTTTTCTTTAACACCTTGTTTATAATGCATTAAATCAATCAAAGTAACTTTAGGACTTATGTTGTTTTGAAATTGTTGAATAAAAGCATTTGCAAGTTGTTCGAAAGAATTAATAGAATAAGAAGGCAACGAGCAATACCATTGTAGGGCTTTATCTCTTAATGTTCTAGTAAACAGTTTTGCAAGCAACCTTTGGTCATAGGCAAAATCGGTACATATTGTTTGAAAGGTCTTAACATGTGTTAGAGGGTCACCCTTACCATTATAAAGCTCCAAATGCGGGATTTCAACATGTTTAGGGGGGATAGCTCGAACAATGTCAAGAGAAAGTGGGATCGCAACATCAAATGTGGGCACACTAAACTTAGATTGATTCATAGAGGCAATTTGTTGCTGTAAAGAAGAGACAGTTTGTTCAAGATTGTTAATGGTTGCTTCAGTCGAAGAGTTCATATTAGACGTGTTAGATTGTGATGGAGGTGTTATGTTATTGAAAGAAGGTAGAGAGTAAGGTGGTGGGACACTATGATAGTTAGTCATAGGAGATGATTGGAAAGGAGGAACACTACAAGGAGGAATGGAAAACGAATTGCCCCCTTGCGTCATGTTCATTTGTGGAGATATAATAGGGACACTCATTGAAGGAATGAATGAAGAAGTTGGATTGATTGAAGAGGAAGGATTGCCCCCATGACTAGTGATCATAGGAGGAATGTCTTGTATTGAAGTAGTCATTATGTTTGATGTAAAAGTAGGCATACTAGCAATAGGAGTTGTCAAAGGAATAGAATGATTAACTTGAGTAGGAGGTTGTGTATAACCTAAGGTTTCGGCACAACTTTTCATCGACATCACATTCGAATCCACAATGTGTGCAATACCATGCAAAATATCGATTCCATTCTTATCACTTTGAACCATTCATTTTAGACCCTCAATTAATGAAAGAGCTTGACTATCAGGGTATTCTTGAGACATCCATTGTCGAAAATCATCAAATTGGTTATCCAATTTTGAAAGTTGTTCTACAGAAACCTCATGGAGAGCTTCTTCATCATTAAGAGGATTAGAGGAATTACCCATGTCCTCGTTAAAAAGGCCATTCAAATTAGGTTCCATCTCCTCGGTAATTACACCTTGGAAAGACTTAATTCTAAGGCTTCGTCTAACGGGAATAGTGTAAGTAGGGCTTATTGTTGTAAAACTCATGCACTGAAGAGAGAGAGAAGATTTTGAATTTTAGAGGTAGCAAATTTCAATAAAATCAGCCAATCTCCTAGATTTAAGTTGTTAAATGCAATCAGGAAAATCTCCCGAAATTTCGGAAAAAATGTCCGGGACCGTGGCGAACGGAGTGCACACGGTCCTCGCAACTTTTTTCAAAATTTTCAGGGATGAAAGTTATGATGATTACTTTTTTCAAAATTTTTAGGGATGAAAGTTATGATGATTTTAAAGCTAATCTGAAAAAATTGAGTGATTTTACGATCTGTAGATAGGCCAAATTAAAGTTGCAATCTCAAAATTGAACCCTACCAAGATTGTTGAAAAATGTAAAATTTGAATTTTGAAAAAGAGGGGGAAACTGAAATTTTGAATTTTATGATTTTACAGGGAATACTAAAAGCAATGCAAGTTTTGAAATTTAAAAGTTGACTCAGTTTCATGCAAAATTCAGATTTGAAAGCGGAAATCAGAGTTGTTGCAATTAAACACTTAATTTCAAAAGTCACAAATTGTAAAAATTTGAATAAAGCACTGAAATTTCGAATGAATGCCAACACACTTTTCAGATTTAGGACTGTAAGAAACACAATTTTGATATGAATTTTAATTTCAACAATTTTTTGAATGATTAGAAGCCTCAATCCAAGCAATCGCTAGACCAACTTTGACTTTAATTTTGAAAGTGTTAAAATTGATAAAATCAGCCAAAATTCTGGATTTTAGCAGAAAAATACAGTAAGATCTAGCTCCTGAAATTTCAGAAAAAATGTTGGGGACGATGGCGCTCAGGGTGCACACGGTCCTCGCAACTTTTTTCCAAATTTTCAGGGATGAGAGATATTGTGATTTTGTTGCGGAATCCAAAGTTACAGCTGATTTGGAGGTGTTTTGATTAGTGAAATTATCAGTCAAAGGTTGAATCAAGAAGGTTTTAAAAATTAGGGTTTTGACACTTAACCACTTAATTTTTAGAATTAAGGCACAAATATGAATTGACAATTTGCAATAGAAGGGTAGATCTGAAACAAGCATTAACAATTAAACATTTCACAAGTTTAATTACTTTAAAAGAAAATTTTAGGGTTTTTATGCAATCAACCTCTAAAATTTGAAAAGATCAAACATGGAAATGTAATTAAGGGAGCAAAATTTTCAGATCTAACCATGAATAATCAGAATGAGGATGTTCATTTCAGGTTCACCAAAATGTAAAGCAGAAAAATCGAACCCTAGTTGTTCTCCCCTCCCCAACTCCAAGGAGAGAGAAGGGAGAGTCACTAGGGTTGATGGTTTTCACTTAGGGGAGACTTTACATTCAAAAGAGGGGTTGAAACCCACAAGATCCAATCCCACGCAATGCAAGATTGGATTCTAAATGAGTTTCAAGGGTTAAGACATCAAGGATACCCTCTTTTGTAAAGAAATGTGGAAAGAAAGATTGAACTAGGAATGCATGTAAAGTAGGAAAGATTCGCTTATAAATAGAGATAGGGATATGGGATGAAGTTGCGGACTTGGAATTAGTAGTAAAATGTCGAGACGGTGCTGTTCTGCAAATTTGAGTGAAAGTTGGTGGGACGATGGCGCCCAGCGTGCACACGGTCCTCCGAAAAATCCGTGAAACGAAGGGGGATCTGTCCGTCTCTGCACAAGGATTCCAGATCTTCAATTACAGCTGCGTACCTGCAACCTACACACAGAAAAGAGAGGATGATTGGGGGGTTAGGGATGAGGGGTTTGCCTTTAGTTCAAACCCCAGTTTTGGAATTAACCAAGAAATGAGAATGTTGTAAACAAGTACTGATACCTTGTTGTAAGAATGTTTGTATTCTTACATGCGAAGGTGTAATGTATGTTGTATGTAATGTGTTGTAAGTGATCTCCTCTTCAATGGTTGAATCCTTGTCTTGAATGCAACACTTAGCCTTGAATGGAGACTTAGAATGCTCAATGGCTTGAAGAAATGCTTGAATGCTTGAGTATCGCTTCCGCGTCTTGTACACATATGTCCTCCTTCTTTTTCTCTCCCTTTCGAGGAGAGGAAAAGTAGTTTATATACTTGTCAATTAGGGCTGATAGACTGATTTTCCCGACCTTAGGCCGACCTAGAAACATTATTTTCCAATTGCAAACTTAAAGACCCGAAGCCCCATAAGAGACCGGGCCCAAAATAGGGCCAGGGACCAGGGCGCTGGGCGCCCTAGTCCTGAAGGACCACGGCACTCGGCGCCATGGTCCCACCTCCAGGGACAGTGGGTGCAAGGAGGATTAGGCCAGGGTGCTAAAAAATGCAGTTTTTGATGTTATGAACAAGTTTCGGGGTCTCCATTCAGGTTCCGTGTTGCATCGCCATCGTGAAGACCCAAATGCAGTCGAAATTGCAAGTGTCTCAATTTTAGGACGCTACACCATCAAAATCAAAATACAACATGGAACTATCATGAAGCCTACATGCATATGACCAATGTACTCAATACCAATAGAACCATCAAGACCAGTATCAAACTTTCAATTGCATGTCTACAAAATTAGGAACCCACTCATGACATCATGATTTGACATCTCCTCCTAGGAGATCACATGCACTAATGCACACAACTTGGTCCCAAGAGAACTTGCATCATGACATAACTAAAAGATAGCATAAAGAAATTTGAGCATACAAATGCTTATATCTACCAATGAAATCAGTCACTTTCTCTTTAACGCCTTGTTTACAATGCATTAAATCAATCAAAGTAACTTTAGGACTTATATTGTTTTGAAATTGTTGAATGAAAGCATTTGCAAGTTGTTCAAAAGAAGTAATAGAATAAGAAGGCAACGAGCAATACCATTGTAGGGTTTTGTCTCTTAATGTTCTAGTAAACAATTTTGCAAGCAACCTTTGGTCATAAGCAAAATCGGTACATATTGTTTGAAAAGTCTTAACATGTGTTAGAGGATCACCTTTACCATTATAAAGCTCCAAATGTGGAATTTCAACATGTTTAGGAGGGATAGCTCGAACAATGTCAAGAGAAAGTGGGCTCGCAACATCAAATGTGGGCACACTAAACTTAGATTGATTCATAGAGGCAATTTGTTGCTGTAAAGAAGAGACAGTTTGTGCAAGATTGTTAATGGTCGCTTCAGTCGAAGAATTCATATTAGATGTGTTAGATTGTGATGGAGGTGTTATGTTATTGAAAGAAGGTAAAGAGTAAGGTGGTGGGACTCTATGATAATTAGTCATAGGAGATGATTGGACAGGAGGAACACTACAAGGAGGAATGGAATGATTTAATGAATTGCCCCCTTGCATCATGTTCATTTGTGGAGATATAATAGGGACACTCATTGAAGGAATGAATGAAGAAATCGGATTGAATGAAGGAAGAGGGTTAATTGAAAAGGAAGGATTGCCCCCATGACTGGCGATCACAGGAGGAATGTCTTGTGTAGAAGTAGCCATTATGTTTGATGTAAAGGTAGGTATGCTAGCAATAGAAGTCATCAAAGGAATAGAATTATTGACTTGAGTAGGAGGTTGTGTATAACCCAAATTTTTAGCACAACTCTTCATAGGCATCACATTCGAATCCACAATGTGTGCAATACCACGCAAAATATCAATTCCATTCTTATCACTTTGAAGCATACGTTTTAGACCCTCAATTAAAGGAAGAGCTTGACTATCGGGGTATTCTTGAGACATCCATTATTGAAAATCGTCAAATTGGTTATTCAATTTCGAAAGTTGTTCTTCAGAAACCTCATGGAGAGCTTCTTCATCATTAGGAGGATTAGAGGAATTACCCATGTCCTCGTTAAAAATTCTATTCAAATTAGGTTCCATCTCCTCGGTAATTAAACCTCGGAAAGACTTAATTCTACGGCTTCGTCTAACAGGAATAGTGTAAGTAGGGCTTATTGTTGTAAAACTCATGCACTAGAGAGAGAGAGAGAAAGTTTTGAATTTAGAGGTAGCAATTTTCAGTAAAATCAGCCAATCTTCCAGATTTAAGCTGTTAAATACAATCAGGACAATCTCTCGAAATTTCAAAAAAAATGTCAGGGACCGTGGCACTTCGGAGTGCACACGGTCCCGGCAACTTTTTTCGAAATTTGCAGGGATGAAAGTTATGATGATTTTGGAGCTAATCTGAAAAAATTGAGTGGTTTTACGATCTGTAGATAGGCCAAATTAAAGTTGCAATCTCGAAATTGAACCCTACCAAGATTGTCGAAAAATGCAAAAATTTGAATTTTGAAAAAGAGAGGGAAACTGAAATTTTGAATTTTATGATTTTAGAGGGAATGTCAAGAGCAATGCAAATTTTGAAATTTAAAATTGACTCAATTTCACGCAAAATTCAATTTTGAAAGCGGAAATTAAAGTTGTTGTAATTAAGCACTTAATTTCAAAAATCACAGATTGCAAGAATTTGAATAAAGCACTGAAATTTTTAATGAATGCAAACACACTTTTCAGATTTAGGACTGTAAGAAACACAATTTTGACACAAATTTCAATTTTAACAATTTTTGAATGATTAGAAGCGTTAATCCAAGCAATCCCTAGACCAACTTTGACTGTAATTTTGAAAGTGTTAGATTTGATAAAATCAGCCAAAATTCTGGATTTTAGCAGGAAAATACAATAAGATCTAGCTCCCGAAATTTCGGAAAAAATGTCGGGGACGATGGCGCTCGGAGTGCACACGGTCCTCGCAACTTTTTTCCAAATTTTCAGGGATGAAAGATATTGTGATTTTATTGCGGAATCCAAAGTTACAGCTGATTTGGAAATGTTTTGATCAGTGAAATTGTCGGACAAAGGTTGAATCAAGAGGGTTTTAAAAATTAGGGTTTTAACACTTAACCACTTAATTTTCAAAATTAAAGCATAGATATGAGTTGATAATTTGTAATAGAAGGGCAGATCTGAAACAAGCATTAACAATTAAACATTTCACAAGTTTAATTACTTAAAAAGAAAATTTAGGGTTTTTATGCAATTAACCTCTAAAATTTTGCAAAAGATCAAACATGGAAATGTAATCAAGGAATCAAATTTTCAGATCTAACTATGAATAATCAGAAAGGATGTTCACGTCAGGTTCACCAAAATGTAAAGCGGAAAATCGCGATCGAACCCTAGTTGCTCTCCCCTCTTCCAACTCCGAGGAGAGAGAAGGGAGGTTACTCTAGGGTTGATGGCTTTCACTTAGGGGAGAGACTTTACATTCAAAAGAGGGGGTGAAACCCACAAGATCCAATCCCACGCAATGCAAGATTGGATGCTAAATGAGTTTCAAGGGTTATGACAACAAGGCTACCCTCTTTTGTAAAGAATGTGCATAGAAGAATTAAGCTAGGAATGCATAGAAAGTGAGAAAGATTCGCTTATAAACTGAGATAGGAATACAGTATGAAGCTGCGGACCTGGAATTAGTAGTAAAATGTCGATACGGCGCTGTCCTGCAAATTTGAGCAAAAGTTGTCAGGACGATGGCGCCCGAGCGCCACGGTCCTCCGAAAAATCCGCGAAATGAAGGGGGATCTGTTCGTCTCTGCACAAGGATTCCAGATCTTCAATTTCAGCCGCGTACTTGCAACCTACACACAGAAAAGCGAAGACGATTGGGGGGTTAGGGATTAGGGGTTTGCCTTTAGGTCAAAACCCGGTTTTGGAATTAACCAAGAAATGAGCAATGCTGTAAATGTAAATGTTTGTAATGTAAAACAAGTACTAATACCTTGTTGTAAGGATGTTTGTATCCTTATGTGCGAAGGTATAGATGTTGTATGTTGTATGTTGTAGTAGTATGTTGTAAGTGATCTCCTCTTCAATGGTTGAATCCTTGTCTTGAATGCAACACTTAGCCTTGAATGGAGACTTGAAATGATCAATTGCTTGAAGGAATGCTTGAATGCTTGAATGCTTGAGTATAGTTTCCACGCTTTTTCCATCATATCGAATGAAAGAGAAAAATGTAGTTTATATACTTGTCAATTAGGGCTGATAGACTGATTTTCCCAACCTTAGGCCGACCAGGAAAGATAATTTTCCAATTTGCAAACATAAAGACCCGAAGTCCAAAAGAGACCGGGCCCAAAATAGGACCCAGGGACCAGGGCGCTGGGCGCTCTGGTCCCACCTCCCGGGACAGCAGGGTGCAAAGGAGGTTCAGGCCAGGGTGCAAGAAAATGCATTTTTCAATGTCATAATCAGGTTTCGGGGTCTCCATTCAGGTTGCGTGTTGCGTCGCCATCGTGAAGACCCAAATGCGGTCAAAATTGCAAGTGTCGCAATTTTAGGACGCTACAATTCTAATATAACATCCCAATGTTATAATACAATTCGCCAAGAGCCCCAATTTATTCCAAGGGAATCTCTACACTTTACACATTCATGTGCAACTTACATAATAAATAATATATTACAATTATAAGCATTATATGCAAGGTGTATAATACCTCTTTTTCTAGCACAATTGAAGTGGCACCATTCATCTTACCAAATATCACATGAGAGGAAGTGGAAGCCACGTGTGGTACCCTTGACCATCAATAATCATATGCCTACCCAAACCGAATTCAAACTTTGAAGTGTTCATTGAATTCCTAAAAAAAAATCATATTTTTTTATTATTGAGGCAATATTCTATGAGATTGTTACACACAAGCAAGAATTCGAGGAGAGAAAATAGTTCCAAATAACATTGATGATAGTAAAAAGAGTGTCATATAATTGAGTGATGCATTTAACAACAAATATATAGGTGATTCTAGGATCATTAACACTAACTTAGGAGATATAGTATTTTTTGTTTTTTTTGGGGGGGGGGAGGGGGGGGTGCTGGTAACTCGAGGGTATCCTTGTGACCCAACCTAGTGCCCAACCTGCCTTGTCTCAGTCTTACTTACTACCAAGTTGGGTCCAGGAAGGGGCAAACCGCGGTGACAATAGTCCTCTGGGTTAGGAGATATAGTGTTTCTTTCTTTAGATTGAATCATACAATCATGAACCAACTAGCTTTATGTGAGATATATGTTCTATAAATGAAATAGATTATTGTATATCCTTGGAAGACATAAAAAATATTCCAATGACATCCCAACTTTAAATGCTTTCAGTTTTGAGTATTCACCCTTTTCTTTATAGAAGGAGAAAAATATCAAGAAGAGCATATTTATTGGTGATGTGTTGTAGTGAACACATATTGGAATAATCCTTCATGTGTTCTTTTAGAGATATTAATTCCTCCCTATTGAACAAGGAAGAGATGTCATTGCAATAGTTAGTAGCTCATCTCAGTTGACGAGTCAAAGAGAGCCACTATTGTCACAAGGGAGAAAAATCACTCCCTAATAGAAAATATGTATATGTTTTTTGCAAAGGAAATATGAGGACTAGGGGTACCAAACCTTATGGGGCTTCACCTTATAGGAAAGATATATTCTCATTCAAAACTACCTGGAAACCTTTCTTTCACTTTGAACCTGGTTAGGGTTTGTCTCTAGATTAAGCCACACAATTTATGGGAGAGTTAAATAAAATTCATGTATTAGAACAAATGATAAGAATGATTCAAGGCTCACCATGCATGCAAAATAAATAATTATTGGTGATTTATTTTCAATTATAAATTTTGTGGGAAAAGATCTCACATAAAGAGGTGAGGATGAGGTCGGTATTTATAGGAAAGTTCATACACCAAGGTTCATGGGCATTCGATTCTCATAGCCATGACTACCACTTGGTAGATATAATAAAAAAAATTAATTGTACCTATAATGTTAAAAATTGCATACACTTTCAATTTCAAGTTATGGTTTGTGTTCACTTTTGTCTCCATTCTCTTAGAAGTAGTGTTTTTGTAAATTCAATTAGGCCCTTGCATCAACCTTTCTCCTTCTCAAGGTCCTCATGCCAACTTTTTGGTGGTCACTTTTTCATGTCACCTTTGTGTTGCCCTTATGTTTTTCTAGTCCCTTATCATTTTTAGCATAAGTTGTTTGGAAATTAGTGCATCACATTGACATTTGTGTATTGCACTAGGCTCATCTTGTGATAGTTTTTCTTTAGTGGTCATTTTCAAGAATTTTTCTACTTGTCACCTTCCCATTTCACTAGAAACAACTTGTGATTAATCTAAAAAACTCATCAACAACTCTCTTTTGCCTCCTCTTCTCATTTCTGATCTCTCTCCTTCTCTTGGCTCTCTCTTTGTCTCTCTCACAACACTCTCAAGTTCATACACAACACTTTTAAGATTTTCACAAGACTCTTGCATCATTTGTTTCAAATCTCTCAGTCTCCTTGACTTACTCCAGCCTTCTCAAGTGATATTTATTTCATTTCTCATTTTTATTACAATTGTTTTTCTATTGTACCCTCAAGAATCTTGGGATTATCACATCTTATCAAATCTTTCATTTTAGTCATTGTTCAACTTCTTATTTCTAGATGCATTTTAGAGTAAGAATACACACTATTTCTTTTAATCAATCAATCTTGTTTATTATGGAGGTAAAAATACCAAAAGAAAGATTTGATTGAGGAAAATCCTCAAATAACCCCTAGCATTTTTCCTTTTCTTGATGTTTATGATTTTGTTGGAAAGAAGCAACTTCATTTGGTGACCTCTTCTCTAATTGATTTTGTGTTAGTTTTTTTTATTTTCTTTAATTTCAATTTCTACATTTCTATAATCTATATTTTTTATTCGGGCAAAAACAGGTTTGAAGGGACTCGAAACTCTTTACAAGAAGATTACATAAAATACTGCATTAAGGCCCAAGAAAATAAAACAGACCAGAAAGATAAAAAGACTGACAAAAATAAGACACACGGAGAGAACACTAGCCCAACACCAGCAAAACGCCACCAGAAGAACACAACAACACCAACAAAAGAAACATTTCTATAATCTATGTTATATCACGCTGTAAATTCTCTTTTCATATTTTATATGTCCTAGTAAACTTTTCACACTAGAATATACTTTTAGTTTCATTTTTGGACTAGGTGACAACACAACACACAAGTTTCCACTTGATGCATTGGTGTCCTTAGTAGAGACCTCCAAATTTGAACCGTAGGTTCCCTTTAATTCATACTTTTCACTTCCATAGTTAAAAAGTTATATTTATTTATTTGTTACTATATTTATTCACCAATTCATTTTCCTCAGAGTTACCTTTATATTTTAAGTTTCTGAAAAAGGATATTTAATTTTAATGTAAAACCATTGATTCATCCTAGTGTGATTGGTTGAATTGTTCTCAAAGAAACTTAGTTTTTTGTTAGAGTCAATTTTAATCATTTATAGTACCCAATAATTTTAATAGCACTTGAGAAGCTTCGATAGACAAGGAACATGTCTGACAATAATTTATTTTGAATAACTATCCAATAACCTCCAAAAAGGATAACTTCTACTATACACCTAAACTAAACTAACCAAACACACACTACTATGATAGATGATGCAAAACAAAAAGCTACTCTAGAATTTATCCTGAGCTATCTAATTGATAAAGTAAAAGGGATGGAAGGAGGACGAGGATTAAGAAATGAGATACGTTCAAGGAAACAAAAAAAAAGATTGGATGAAGGAGTTCTAACTTGAAGGGTAACTTGCTAAATTTATCTATATTACACAAACAACTTTCATTTGTGAACAAAAATATTCTTGTGGTAGACCTACATGGACCTACTTGTAATAGAAAGTGACATCTATGAATAATAAACATTTAACACATATTGATAATCCACTTAACTCTAAGGGGCATAAGTAGAAAATCAAACATATATTCATAACCAAACCAAGGGAACTCTCCAAGATGAGTAGCAAAAAACTTCTAAACAACACTCACAATTCTAGATTATAATAGATCATGATAAATGACTATCTAGTATAGAAACCCAAAAGTTGATTGTATATTAAAAAGCAAAAATATAGTCACAAGAGGTCTAACACTTATTTATACAACCATGGGAATCCTTGCGTAGTTGTAACCAAAGGAGCCTAGGAATATTTTACAAAAGAATAAAGAATGAGAAGGGGAGATAAGCATATGTCAAAGAAGCAACAACATTTATTGAATAATATTTAATTGATACCATATTAGCAAAACTGGAGACAACACGTGTGAGTTAATAGAATAGGGATATGGAATTGCAGTTATGAAGGAGGAGAGACATGGTTTTGTGTCAATGAGATAAGAGGGAATTGAGATGTGGAATAGCCTATGGTAATCTGAGATTTATATGGTGGAAAGTGAGGGGAAGTATGTGGGTCAATTATTGACTTAATACAAGTGGAAGGACTAACTATGACTGCAATAGAATTAGATACATCAAAGTGAATAGATGGGTGGGGAAGAAGATAAGAAGGTACATTTGCATGGATAATGTGCCCTGTGCATTGTGAAATCTATAAATATGATGAATTGGAGAGCAAAATGTTGCCTAAGAATGAACAACATTAGAAGGGTCGATGCCTACAAGATCAACAAAAAATATTTATGGATTATAGTTAAGATAATCTAATTATGCGCTTGAAAGTCAGTATGGGTGATATTTGTATAATGATAGAAGAAATCGATACCCTTTTAAAATTAATACATGTGGGAGGAAGATGAGTCATGGTAGGGCTAACATCTAATGGTGAGAAGAGGACATGAATCAAATGAAAATAGGAAGTACTATGGACAAAATAGGAGAAGAGTTGTAAGCTTATATGGGTAACTCAAGGAAAGGTAAGGTTAAGCGTATGATGTATGAGTGTCCTACAGTGGGGTTTCCAAAGGATGGAGTGTGCAAAAATTACTAGGCAAGGGAAATTGTGCGTAAGGAGTAAATAGGAAAGTGTTAAGATGAGGAAATAAGGTATTGGCAAAGGCTAAAGTAAAGGGGAAGCTAAGGGAAAGGGTGAATTAGGTATATGAGGCAAATATGAAAGTAGTAGTATAGGTAAACTTGGCGTTGAGAAAGAAAGGAAGAAATGTAGTGAAGACAAAATAGAATAGAAAAATGTGTCAAGATTAAAAAATATAGTTGAAAATCACACGTTTGGTGTTAAAAGGTCAGAAAATAAAAATTATGGCACTCCAATATATAAGTAACAATAAAAAACAAAAGAACTAAAAATATCTCATTTCTACAAATTAGTAGATCATGATCAGTTAACTATTTAGTATAGAAATCCAAAAGTTGATTGTATATTAAAAAGCCAAAAGCTATTTACAAAAGGTCACAACACTTATTTATGCAATCATGGGAATCCTTGTGTAGTTGTAACCAAAAAGAGCCTAGGAATATTTTAGAAAAGAATAAAGAATGAGAAGATTAGTAACATTTGTTGAATAATCTTCAACTGATACTATATTAGTAGATTGGAGACAAGACATGTGAGTAATTAGAAACTTTAGTTGCAAACAATTGGAACCGTGATGCTTTAATTGTGAAAATTATTATTATATGACAATTTGTGTTGAATTGTACTAAAGTCTCGCTAAATGATTTAAAAATCCCAACTCTTAAAAATTACTAAATAACCTAATAGCCTTATAATAGTAAGAGGTAAGTATGAACTATAATAGCAATAATTAAGTTGGGTAATTTATCCATCAGGTAACAACTTTTCCATCATTTTTGTTATAGGGAATCTTCTAAACCCTAAAATAATATTGAGCTTTGGTCACATAGTAGAATGCTATTGAGCTTTGTCGCTAAGTAGAACACCATTATTTTTTAAAATTTAGTTATAAATAAGAATAAATTACTTGATATAAAAACTTATAAAAAAAATTATTATTGTCAAGATATGTAATATTCATTTTCAAATAAAACAAATTTTATTAGAGTGATTTGAGAAACATTCAATAAATTTAATATAGAATCTTTTTTTCATCTTTTTATTTTTCAATTTAAATATTAAATATGTCTAACAAATATATTTAAGAAAAAAAAATTACACTGAAAAAACACACAAAAAACCTCCGTTAAATATTACTATTTTTTTTTAAATTGCATGAAAATATTTTTATCAGTTGATATATTTAATTTCACAATCTTATTTGAATTCCCAACCAAACAATTTTAAAAAAAATAAAAAATCTAATATATTTATATTAAAATATATATATATATATATATATATATATATATATATATATATATATATATATATATATATATATATATATATATATATATATATATATATATTTTTAAATATTCATTCCAAATACACAAAAATTATATATTACAATTTATTACCTTTGACCACTATAGAAAAAAATATATTGATCGTTAAAATTACCAGCTAAGCAACATGGTGTACATGTTTTATGCTTTGAAAAATGACCATAAATCTATCCAAAGATTTACTTGGTTTTTGACTTTTCATATGCAATTTTTTTTCCTTTAAAATCTTGAAGTCTTTGATTGTGTTCATATTCTGCAACCTTGCTACCAATGTAGCCGCTTGCCTCGTCCTTGTCTCCCTATTTTGCTCTTTCTATGATTCGTAATTTTCCTCCGCGGCCGCAGGAAAAGAAAACGACGAGTGTGAGACTAAAAAAATGTCTGTTTTACCGTGGGTCTCTCACGTCGAGAATTATTAAGCGATACCGTAAAAATTAAATACGCACCGGTAAATCCAAAAAATGCCGGCGTAAGACAACTTCCCGGTGGGAGTGCCTCCCGCAGGGAATAGCCTATCGGCTAATAACTAATAATAATAATAATGAACATTCATGATACCAAAATCCCTTCAAAGAGGCTATGAAATGAGACAACTTTTTAAAAATGGAGGTTACGAATGACACTAAGTGTTAGAAACTAAGTGAAAGCTCCCATATGCACAATGAAATTTGTGGCTCAAGCACTAGGTCATGAATCAATGGGAATAATCTATGAATAGAGAAACCTTATGAACCCAACAGAGATTAAAATTTCAAATAAATCTATTAGAAAGGACTCGGTGGATTCATCATTGTTATAATGGGTTTCTTGAAAGGGTTGTCTTTAGAAAAAAACTACAACACATTAGCAAAACAGAAAGAAATAAGATGATACGAGGAAGAAGAAACAAGTGTGATGTCAAGAACATCAACAATGACATCAAATTATATAATAGAAAATTATGTACAAGAAAAAATAAAAGGATCAAGAAGTGTCATGGAGAAAGGATCCTCACAAAAGAGAGGAGGAGTAATGACCTCAAGGACAAGATCAACATTTGTTTGATTATGTTGTAAAAAGGGGTTTGTATATATTTGTAAGTTTTGTTTTGGTGGAATCACATATCTTTTCCCTTTATCATTAGACTTTTTCACATAAATTACGCTACACTCAAATCAAATCCTAGATTTTATGCTCTTTTTTTTTCTAGACTACAGGAATCGGGTATAGCACCCCCCTATAAACTGCGGTGCACCAGGTAAACTTTTTAACGTGATCGGTGACACTGGCGCGACACGTCCTTCGGTACCATGTGGGTTGGGGGGAGACTAAACCTCGTGATCTCGTGCTCCACTACTGAAAGCTCTTGCCAATTGAGCTAGGCCCCCAGTCCCCTAGATTTTATGCTTAAAACCCATACATCTCTCATTATTTTATCCAAGAAAACAATGATATGACAAGAAAAATCAAAATAATATATCCAAGGTAGAGGAGGAGAAGGATCATGGTCATATTGAAGGAAATAACTTATTTCCTTGTAGAGAGTAATATTTCAGCTATAGATTTGAAATAGCATTAGAAGGGCTATAAGGATTAGACAGATTTTTCAATCTTGTTCTTAGTATCTTGTAGTTTTGTCTGATCAATTTTTTATTAAAAGTACTTTTCTAGAACTTGTTGTAGAAAGAGGAAGAAGAATTGAGATCAATAGATATAGACAAAGAGGAATAAGAAGAAGTGGACTCATGAGATGGACAATTGACTTTATTTAATTTTTTCTTATAATCACACAAATTAGCATTAAGGCCCACGAAATTTGTATTTGAAACATGATATTTTCCATAATTTATGCGTATAGGTTTTCCTTTAAAAACCTGTTAACTCTCAATATCGAGCAAGTGATAATGCATTTTAGGTAGAACAAATATAATTACAATATAAAATCACATACTAAATAAGTAGGACCTTGCTTACAATGAATTAAATCTATTAAATGTAATTAATTCTAGGTCAATTTGGGCTCAGAAGTGGCTAACAAAACCTTGTGAAAATGCATTAAAGGTCTAAATAGTCACTAAGGAAGAGAATAAAACCACTCAAGGGAATGGATCTTAAGTTTACAAGGGAACAATATTCTAAGTTATGATGTCATAACAAATATCAACACATATATCATTAAACAATTGTGCATATGCAATCAAATCTCATTTACCATGATATAGAGAAAAGTGAGGAGCCACACATACAACAATAAATGAGTGAGAAATAATCTTAGGAGAAAGAGAACTATGAGGATCAATGGTGAATTTTGAAATTGATAAAGAAGAGCATACAATTTCAGCTATATTTTCTTCAAGTGACATGCAACATGGTTGGATTGGATGATGGTTGGAATTGGAAAAGTGGAAATGGGGGAAGAAGTGAACCATAGGAGGGAGAGACAAATCCAAGGATAGAAGACAAATTCACGAATGAGATCAAAATAAATTAGGAAATAGGATTTGAATACATATAGACATAAACAAGTTGTATTCAAGTGTGGGGAATTGATGAACTGGCAAGAAATGGGTCGATATAAGAAGGTATAGTGCTATAATGTGATCTAAGATGAAACACAAAAGACAAGGGAAGTGAAAGAGCAATAGAAGTATGTGTGGCAAAGAATGGAAAGGGATAAGAAGGTGAGACCTACATCTATTTTAGAAAAAGGATATAGAGTTGTGGTTGTGAAGGTGGAGGGACATGATTTTGTGGCTATGAGTTAATATGGAATTGGGATGTGGAAGTGGTGGCAATAATCTTAGGTTAAGTGTGTTTCTTGGGAGTGGTGTTGCACCCCTGATTTTGTGGCTATGAATTAATATAGAATTGGGATGTGGAAGTGGTGGCAATAATCTTAATAATCTTAAGTTAAGTGTGTTTTTTGGGAGTGGTGTTGCACCCCTAAGGATCTCAGGGGACTTGGCATAAGAGATTTGAAATCGTATGGAGTGGCTCTAGCCTCCAAGTGGATATTCAAAGCCATTAATGGAAATGAAACATGGAAAATCTTAGTCCAGAATAACATTTTGTTGTCAAAGCCTAAAAAGGGTAAATCTTGGGCTCAATTGGAATTAATGGATATCATCTTGGGGAGGTTCTATGTGAAGACTTTTGGCTCGGTGGTCTTTACCTCTTTGTGGAAAGCCTGGAGTCAAGTTAGGAACTTTCTTTGTAATAGAGATGCTGTCAATGCATCCCCTACCTGTTCGAACCTGGATAGATCTGTATAGTGGGGGATTTATCTTAAGTATAAACGTTTGGCCCTTACCCAAAGCTGCTTAGCCAAAGCTTGGTATGAGCTCGATATCAGACAAGTTGGTGATCTGTTGATTGCGGGCAGGCTTGGATCTTGGGATGAGTTGGCAAGAAAAAATTTGATTCCTCCTACTCACAAGAAGACCTATACTCCAACTACTAAGGCGGTGGGACCTTATTTCCCTGGTTTTATTTGCAGTAATCAGAAGTTTTTGGAACAAGGCAAATGGAAAGATGGCACCATCTTTCTGGACATAGCTGTCAAAAAGATATATGAAATTATGAAAGATAAGGAAGTGAGTTTTAGATGGGTTAATGGGTGTTGGAAGCTTGACTGATCGGACTCTAAATGGTCTAAGATCTGTTACTCTATCTGGCATAGCCCTACTGAACGTAAGAAATCCTATTTTTGTTGGTTAGTTATGCTTAAGAAGATTGTTGTGGCTGGTATTTTATCTTCATTTGGGATGTCTTGTCAAACCTGTCCCATCTGTCTTAAACCCGAAACTATTGAGCATCTGTTTTTTTAATGTAAATGTGCTATTGCTATTTGGACCATGTTTTTTTGGATTGCCTGTTAGTTGGAATGCTAATGTTGTTTTTTCATGGCCTGAGATCCTATTTGATTATGTTGACAGATTTGAACCTAAACTAAATGCCTTTTGGTCTGTCTTTTCATGTGAACTGTTATGGTTCTTGTGATAAAAGAGGAATGAGGAAGTCTTTCAGTTCAAAAAGAGACACCTTACTGAGTTTAGCAGTAAACTTACATACTTATTGATTATGTTGCAGGTTACAACAGTTAATTGATGTACCTAAAGAAAGATTTATGCTACTTCTCCATGAAGGTGTGATGCTAGTATACAAGGTTGAGATACAGTCTACTCATTTCTTTGCCCAAGCTAGAGACATGTTAAATCAGGATGAACTGGATAAGCTGAATCAATTTCTTAAAGAGAAAGGGATTTCTAAAGAACGGGTTGAGGCAGTTAATAATGCCCCGAGACAGGAGGATGGTCAAGACTGGGACGTGGTTAAAGATCCTAACATAGACCCTCCTTTAGGTGTCTATGACTGTGACATGTGACATGGCAGAGTGCAGCAACAATATGATTGGGTCATGGAATTAGGATGACCGATGTGATCTCTTCCTTTGTCTTGTTTTGTTAGATGGTTTTTGATCTGGCATAATCCTTTTCATAAACTTCTCGATTATGATGGATGATATGTAGACTCACGTGATAACTTGGTTTTGTTAATTTTGATTCAGTACTGGTTAAACTGATCGAGTAGGCTTGACATATGTTGTAATCATTTTGTTTACAATTTTCAAAAATAAATAAAAAAAAATCTTAGGTTAAGATGGTGGGAATGGCCAGCCTTAAACCACACACATTAAGCAATATATTAAGTCTAGAGAATGTAAGTCAATTTTGAGTGTAACATTTTTAAGCCTAGAAATGTATTCTTAGTGTGACCACACACCTTAAGCAACATATTAAGCCTAGAAAATGTCAGTCAGCTCTGAGTGTTTAACACTTTTAAGCATAGAAGTGTAAGCTTAGTGTGTGTGATTTAAGTCATTCTGTGAGAAATGGGGTGGAGCGTGTGGGTCGACTATTGGATTAATGCAAGTGAAAAGACTAATTAAGATTAAAATAGAAGTAGATGTATCAAAGTGAATAGATGGGTGGGAAAGAAGACGAAAAGTTACATTTGCATGAACAATGTTCCCTATGCATTGTAAAATCTATAAACATGATGAATTGGAGATCAAAAGGTTGCCCAAGCATGAACGATATCTAAAGGGTTGATGTCCTCAAGGTCAATAAAATTGATTTATGGCTCGTAGCTAAGATAACTTGGTTATGTGCTTCAAAATTCAGTATGACTAACCATTGAATCATAACAGAAGAAATAAATAGATTAGTTGTGGTAGGGCTAATGTCTAAGCTAGATGAAAACAAAAACTATAAGACTGATGAGCATATGAATTATGTTGAGAATAGGACATGAACCAAACAGGAAGTATCATGGATAAAATAGGAGATAAATTCTAACCTTAATAGGTAACTCAAGGAAAGGTAAGGTTAAGTGTAGGATGTTGAAGACTCGTAAGGAATACTATAAGTATGACAAGAAGAGGGAAAATATATACAAAAGTGTCCTAAAATCGGGTTTCTAAAGGATGGGGTGGGTTGAAAACTACTAGGCAGGGGAAACTATGTGTATGGAGTAAACAAGAAATTGATGATATGAGGAAAGAAGGTAGTGGCAAAGGCTAAAGTAAAGGGGAAGCAAAGGGAAAGGGTAAACTAGGTGTATGAGGCAAATAAGAAAGTAGTGAGATGGGTAAACTTGGTGTTGAGAAAGAGGAAATTAATGCAATGAAGAGTAGATAAGATAGAAAAATTGTGTTAAGATAAAAAAATGTTAACAATAGAAAATGTTTTTGGAAATCACATGTTTGGTGGACAAAGCTTAGAAAATAAAAAATATGTCATGTAGGAAGGAAGTGTTCCCTAAATTAATTATAGAATATGTGGTCTATCCTAAGATTTAGCTTTTTTATGTTTAACCTATTAAAATTAGGTGTCAAATCATTTTATGCACTAATATAGACTAACGATATGAAGGCATGTTATTAATGTAAGTATAAAATTATCAAAAACTTCATTTTTTTCAAATAAACAAAATTAATGCTAAGCTGGGAAATGAAAATTGTAAATGGAATAGAAAGGGAGATAGGTTACACATCCCTAGGAAAATAAAATATTGTAGAATGAGGAAACTAGTAAAAAATTACCATATCAAATATCTTGAAAAGTTGATGCTCTAGAAAATATTTTGAGGCACTATTCTTCAACACAAACAATCATGTAGAATACAATTGCTAGCAAAGGGTTTCTTTTCCCTAATTGGGCACCCAAATAGGACAATAGAACTAACTCATGCAACTCTTAACATTCTTCAACACAAACAATAGTAGAGGATGCTCATATAGATTTAAGACATATACAAACTTGCAAAAAGCACCATTCCAAGTTACTTTTGTATTTGGAACATTGGGGTAGAGGAAATTTTTGAAAATCTATAATTTTTTATTAGGATGATTTCTCTATCTTATCACTAAATCCACTATAAAATATTTTACAAGTGCTCTTACACTATGATAATCTAATTTTGAATCTAAAGAGAAAAATGAGGAAAAGGTGTGGATATTTAGCAAATAGCCTCAATTAATTCCCAAGAGGTGTATATCCCAATCTCTACTTTATCTTGGTAGTATATTCCAACCTCTACTTTAGCTTTTGAATATTGGGTGTATGAGATGCCCTAGAGTGAAGTTGTAATGCATTGTGTTGATGTGAACTTTGAGCATGAGAACTATAGAAGCAATCTACCTGATTTGTTTAGAAAGCGTTTTCCCTAGTTCATTTTAGAGGATAAAATATCCCTACTAAAGTATTTGTTTATTAAGATACTCATATTCTTTGGTAATGATTATGACATTATTCAATGGATGGATTTGAAAACTAATAACTATGTAAGATTATCATATTTTGTTGCTTCTAACTCCATGATAGACAACTATTGGTCATGACTACCTAGTGGAATAAATCTTATCTCCCAAAGGTTGTGGCTTTTGGTTAAATGATGATTCACAACATTTTTTTATCAAGCTATACTCTTCAAATCGAGTTTCTCAAGTCCTTCACATTGTGTTTTGTGTCTTTCAGAGTAAGGAAGAAATGATGGATCACCTTCTTATTGATTGTCTCTTTTTGGTGAAAAATTCATACTAGCTTTGCACTAAATTGAATTGGTATTTGTCAAATGCCTATTAATACTTTTCTAGAGTGGGCCAATTGATGATCAAAAAAGAATTTTTTTCCAAAAATTGGACTATCAATTATTCCATGCTTATTTAGCACACTTGCAAGGATAGAAAATAATGTATTTTCAAGGACACTTCACTAGGGATGGAAGCTTTTCTCTAGATTTTGGAGGTGGCTATCTTTGAAGTGATAATGAATCAAACTAAGACAACAATAAATCAAGAGAAGTCACTTGTTTAATGGGAATATAGAATTAAATTTTGGAAGCTCCTAAACATCCTTCTCATCATTCCCATTAAGGGGAAGCTAATGGTTAAGCCTTCTTAAGTTTCTAGAGACTTTGTGAAGTGGACTCCACCCTCTAAGTTTTGCAAACTAAATTTTGATGACACCTGTAGAGGTAATCTTGGTATGTCAAGGGTGGGATGTGTCATTATAGATTGTCCAAGACCTCTCATCGAGTTTAAATCTAAGAAGCTATGACATAGACTAATAATAAGGTGGAAGCTCAAGCTTTGGTTTTAGGTCTTCAAATTGCTACTTTATGTGGAATTTTGAAGTTGTATATAGATGACTCGATGATATTAACAAGTGATTCCCTAATTAGAAACTAGAACATATTCAGAGTTAATATTGAACATTGGGTTTGTTTGAACATTTTTCCTTTTTACTATTATTGTAGAGAAGCAAATCAAGTGACCAACTTTTTGTAAAAAAAAAAGAGTTGATACTCAAGAAAACAGTAGCAATATAATGTTGAAAGAACAATTGACTTGAAAGAAAATTGGGAATTATGATCATGTAGGCTTTCTAATTAGGATTGCATCTAAGAAGTTAGTGATAGGGACTAATAACAAGGCAGAAGCTCCAACATTGATTTTGGGTTTTCATGTTGCTTCTTTGTGTGAAATTTCAAAGTTGTACTCAACTACCATCATTACAACAAGAAGCAAAAGATGATCTACTAACTGTAAACGAAAATTTTCATAGGCAAAGCTTGGACATTGGATTTGTTTGAATCTTTTTCCTTGTCTCATTATTATAGAGAAGAAAATCAAGTGATTAACTTTTTGGAAAGTTTTAGCATTGATGCTCAAGAAGATATTATCATTGAGATAAATATCAAAAGAGTGTTGGTTTGAAAGAAATTTGGGAAATTTATAAACATTCCATAATTACCTTGCACTTGTGTAAAACTTAACACATGTTTAGTGGGTGGAACAATTTATACAGGTGATAGGGAACCTCTCTAATATGTTGGTTGGTCTCAAACTGATGGTGTATTGATAAGGAAAGACTAATTTTGATTTAAAGGGCTGCTTATTAGATTCACTTTCTATTCAAGCAATAATTTTTCTAGGAATTTCCATCCTGAAAGGAAGGTAGCAAAGTTAATATGGATTCATCTCTATGCATAGAAGAGGGAAATTGTGTTTGGGAAACTTATTACAAACAACAAAATGGTAAATATTTTCCATATTAAGATGGCTTGGTGATATATGTCATCAAGGAAGTTTTGGGTGTGGATTATCTCAAGACAATTTTAGGAGTTGTATGGACTCTTGACATCATTTTTTTACTGAATTTGTTTGTTCTATTTGGACAAAGTGTTGCAATAAGGCGTTGAGTACTTTATTCAAGCTATGCATAGGAACATATTAGAAATTGCATTGGAATATTGAAGTAAAATAGATCAAAAGATCTATTGAATGAATAAAAACTAACATAAAATTAAAACACAGCAAAATATGTAAAAATATAATAATTTATTATTCTTGTAGCTTAATGGTAATTACAAAATACACTATTCTACACAAGCTACAAACACTTCTTATAGCCGACTTGTTGTCCTCATTTTTGTTTAAAAAAATGATGGACCATTACTTAAATTTTTGTCAAAAAAATGAAAATTTTACTCTGACATGCTTCTCGAGGCAAAAAATTTCCTTATCCTTGGTCTGGACTAATCCTCAATCCATCCTCAAACCACGTTTCAAATTTCATCGCATTTTGGGTCCATTTGCTATGTTTTTCCTTCAATTTCGAGTTTTTTTCTCCCTGTCTACAGCTGAGAAATTTTCCTTAAGTTGCAAGTTTTAATGTTTTCTTTTGTTTTTGTCTTTGTAGGGAAATTTTAAGTTAATTACAAGTGCACTTTATGAAATTAGAACTTGTAACTTACTTTTTATTTCCCCCTTGTTTCTTTTCGGCTTTTTAAGTCATTATAGGAACTTTTTGGACGTATTACAAGTTAATTTAAAATTATAAATTAAAAAGAACTTGTAATTCTTTTAAAAAGTTCCTACTTAAGTGATTTTAACTTGTAAAGGGAATTTTATTTCCCCATTTCATGTTCTTTTTTGAAGTTAAGTTATTAAAACTTGTAAAGGGGATTTTATTTTCCCCTTACAAGTTATTTTGACTTGTTGATCTCTCTCATAAACCTGATTTGCCTAAGGAATGAAAGTGAATGCATTTTAAACTTGTTAAAGGGTTTCAAAAACTTGATTACATGTTATTGAAGACATTTTTAAACTTGTTGTTTCTTGCTAAGAACCCGACCAAGCATTTTTCCTCTCCTAAATCGATTTTGCCACAATTTCTTCCCAATTTTTGTGGAGAAATTCATGGGACAAGGAGGCGATATGGTTTCATGGCGGATTTTATGAACTTGGAAACACATTGCAATCATTTTGGTGTCCATTTCACGCTTCATTAACTGTGTTTTTACCTCTTCAAAACCGTTTTTCACATGCCACATTTTGGGGTTTGGATGCCACGATTTCTCTCAATACTTGGGCATTTTGGTTTGTGCCTCTCCTGCGTGGTTTCTCCATGAAGATTTGACCTTTTCTACTTCCATTTTGAAACACGTTTTTGTTGTTCATGCTTCAAAACCGAGTTTGCAAAAACGTGGCAAGGGTTTTGGTTTCATTTTCTATTTAAGAGATTGATTCTTCCTTTCAAAGATTGTTTCATCTCTTGAAGAGGCATCTTGGTTAAGCAAGGTAATAATTTCTTTTGATTCTGCTTTCATTTTCTTGCATTGTTTATTTTCTCTTCTTGTTTGATCTTTCTAGTTGTATATATGTTTATTTTGATAGTTCTTGCCTAAAAACGGTTTTGTGAGAGAGATTTTCCCCTTAGCAAAACAATTCATGAATTGCATTGTCCTTCCCCATTTTCCCTCTTTACTTGCATTTGGGATTTTAAATCCCAATTGCAAGTAGGATGAAAATAATTGATCTTCCCTGATGGTTGGAATATTTTAATCATCTTTTTGTGAAATTCCTAGTTTCTAAGTTGGAAAATACCCATTCTTTCAAAATCGGGTTTTTAAAACCGGATTACAAGTTGAAAGTTCTTCCCATTTTCCTGAAAATGATCTTCCCAAAATCTTTCCATTTTCGTTCAATATTCATTGTCTTTATCCGTACATACCATTCCCGCCATTTCCCACATGTCAAAATCTCATCTTTTACCCACTTCTTCATTTTCCTTTTTACAAGTATACTTGCATTTGAGTTTTAAAAGTCCGATTCCACATTTGTTCTTCCCCACTTGTATACTTGTAAAACATTCCCCAAGATCCAAAATTGGTCAAAAGCCAAGTTTTGAGCATCCCCATTTGTTTCCCATCTTCCTCTCACAAACTTGTGAAGTGCAAGGGTTAGAGTTTTTCCCATTTGAAAAAGGAAAGATGTTAGTTGCAGCTGATCTTGATGTTGCTTTTGACACTTTTTAAGACTTCATCGCAGCGTGTCAGATTTACCATCATCTTCCGTTCCAAAGAAGATGAAATACAAATATGACAAATACCAGAATGAGGTCTCCCCTTCACAAGTTTCCTCTCTTTCGGATCATATCAAAGATACGGAAATTGGGCATGTTGACATGTCAGAATTCATCAAAAGGGTGGAGGATCTGCAAGATAGTAATATGCAACGGTTGTTGGATAACCATATTCATCATGCATCTTCCTTTTCGGTGGCTACCCTAGAACCTGAATTTGTTCTTGCTTGCGCTCACCATTTCGACAAGGAGACAAGAACCGTTAGAAATGATGATGGAGAGACAATAATCCGCCTCAATGCAAATACTATTAAGAAAGTCTTCAGAATACTGTCAGCACCTATGTATATGGAGATTTTCAAAGATAGTGCAGCTGAATACTATGTCAATAGAGAGAAAGATTGAAAATGCCACATTAACAGGTGGATCCACGAGTCGCTTTCACAAGGTGGGCTAAGTTGTATTGTTGTGACTTAATCTCTTCTCAGCAGGATGTTGGGTCTAGAACATTCTAATGTTTTTGAGCCTTGGATGTATCAGTTTATCATGTTCTTAAGGCAGTCCCATCACATCTCTTGGGGAGAAATTATCAATGACGATTTGTGTGAACAACTTGCAACAGTCCCTACTACCATGACATTCTATATGAACTCATACTTGGCGTATCTAGCAACATCACTTAGACACTTCCCTGGTCTTTCTACCAAGGGTGATCACTCGCTTATACCTGTGTGGGAGTACTATGATCAACTACTTTTGAGACCCAACAGATTACATTTCAGAAGGGTTCAAGATGCTTTCTTTGGTTATTTCATGTGTCAGTTTGACAAGACTCTAAAGAATAGAAGAATATCAGATGAGGCATGGGAAAGAGTGAATGAGTATGGTTGCTTGTTATTTCAATTCCCGACTTTCACTTATATGAGAGTTGGATGTTATAGTGGGCAACCATACATGCTCCCTAGATTCTCAACTAATAAGATTATTCTTATGGAGTTGGGAAGACAAATTATGGTTGTTCATGCACATCAATCTGTCAAGCATAAGGTTGGAATGGGGATTTCTACAACCAACCCATTGAAGATTGGTCGGTACTTCCTCATCACATCCACCAAAGCCAAAGCTATGGAGATCCAGATGTAGGAGATAAAACTCAAAAGGTTTAAGTCAAAGGCGGATTTTGACTACCGAGGTATGAAGGAGAGAATCAAAAAGTCCTTCATACATGTGCATCGCATAGAAGATATCTGGGTAGATCTCCGTACAGAAAAGGGGGTTCTTAAGATGGATTACTGTAGGCTCGCCCTTGAACAGGCTATTGATTTGAACTTGGTAGACATTCTACAAGGGATGATTGATGATGGGAATGTGCTTGATCTAGAGTATGTCTCACAAAGAGTTGATGAAGCCCCACTTCCTTTAATCCAGTGGTCGCACAAAGAATGCACTTCCATTCTTGAGAGATTTCAGCCCATCTTAGCTAACACCAACACTTGGCTCAAAGGTAATGGTGTTAGGCTCATCAAGATCAAGGTTGGAAAAGAAGATGATTCTACAGGACCCCTCGGGCATAAGTTTGAGATTTAGATAGATAACAAGGAAGGTGTGTCATCTTCAAGCACAAGGATCAAGTTGCAGGTTAGTCGGGCAATGGTGTTTCCTCCTGAGGAGATGACCATTTGCGGGAAGGAAAAATCCCAACTTCACATTCATGTGATTGATCCTGATGGTCCAGAAGAAGGACAACAATCAGATGATGCTCCTAAGTTGCTAGCTTTGGAGTCATCTCATGAGATTCCCCCTTCATTTCCCATGGAGCTACCTATCTCCTCCTGACATAGTAGTAGATGACTCCCCTCAAAATGTCGTTCCCATTTCACCAGTTGAGCCACCTCTTGATCATTAACAAGAGAGTTTGCTGGAAATCTTTGAGGATACTCCTGCATGCATTCATTTGTCAGAGATTGATACCTCTACTTCCAACTTTGAGGAGTTTATGAAACAATCTTCGTGCCCTTTGGTTACCGAACAAGCCATGGTTGCCATCCAGACATGTACTTCCCTCAGGATGACCACGACTGTTCAAACAGAAACTGCTTCTCCTTTGCTTCTAGCTACTACTGAAGGAAAACTAATGGCTTTACCTCCATGGCTTAGTTCTTTCACTCCCAAGAGAAAGAAGCAGGAAATTTCTTTTGATGTCTTTGATTATCAGCAGCTTAGGCAATCAAGACCCAAGGTTGCTAAAAGAGTTAAGATAATTTCAAGGGTGACAGTTGACAGTAACAAGATGAAGGTGGCTGAAATTGTTGAACCTCTTGTAGACAAGCCACATGAGGAGATGCAAGCTGTTGATTACAAGGTCACAAGGATAGAGTTGAGTGAGCAAACGCATGAAGTGGTCAAGCATGATGCCCAACATTTTGTAGCTTCACTAGTACATCGGTATGATGAGCTTCTAGCGAAAAAAAACAAGTTAGAAGAAGAAAATAAGCAACTTGTTGCACCTGTTCAAAGGATTACAAAATCCGCTAGTGAAGAGAGCAATCCTTCAAGTTCTTCCGGTCCACAAGAATCAATTCAAGGAGTTGAGAGAGCTGCTCAAAAGGTACAAGCATTGGAATCTTGGGTGGATCGGCTTCATGATTTATGTGCACAGGTCTTGAAGGAGGTTTTTCAAATGATGCTCAAATTGAAGACCATTGAAGAACAATTGAACCAAGTTTTTGATACTTTCAAATAAAACTTGGAAAAGGTGGAAGATAACTTAACTACTTGGCTCAAGATTCCTCAACAAAAGTTGAGTGTTCTTCTAGAACATCGGGTTATTCCTTTGAGAGTTGTGTATCTAGAATATCAGGAGCTCTTGGAGAACAAAGCCCTTGTTCTCAAGTCACTTGTTGAAGACATTGATGATACCATGAGACTGTGATTGGAAGTATTTCAGAATATTATTTCTCGTTGTGAGAAAGCTTCTCACAATATCATGGATCACAATGGGGAATTATTATCAGAAGAAAGGGTTCTCTCAGATCTATAGTTGAAGATTCATCATGAGTGGAGTGAACCATTTCAGCCGCATCTATTCAAGCTTTGGTTGCCTATCAAGTCTTCTTGTAGAAAATTGTCTTCCTTTGAGAAAAATAATGCCACAATCCTTCGTTGCAGCGATGTTATTGTGAAAACCATGATCATGACAAAGAATACCCATGACCCGAATCTTGATGAACTGCAAATGATCATCCAGAAGTTCAAAGGATTCATATCTTCACATGTTGCAATCTAAGTGTTTTTCAACACTTAGTTGCATTTTCAGAATTGTAATCTCTTAGTTGTAGTTTCTCTTTTGACATGTTTACTTGTAAAAACATTTTGTAAATTGCAAGTTAAGTCATTACTTGCACTTTTGTAATTACAAGTAGACGAGTGACAAGTCAATTTAGAATAGGACTTGTGACTTTGAATAAGTTTTGGTGGTTGAAATAATTTTTCAAGTTAGTTAGGATCCTCCCACCTTTTTCTCAAGACTCATCTCCTATAAATACTTGAAGAGGTCTATTGTAATTTTTATTTTTTAAGAAGAAAGCAAAAAACTCTGCCAAATTTGCAACAAATAAGTCTTTGAACTTTCATGTGTAAATTGAAGAATTGAAAAGAATAGAAGAAGATTGCTCAAGTTTTGAGTCTTTGTGCTACATTATTGAGTTTGTCTCATATTGTCTTTCTTGCAAATATTTCTTAGAGAGCTTAATCGAATTTGATTTGCAGTCTTGTGCTGCAAGTATTGGAGGTTAATATAAATTAGAGTAAATATTCTTTTAGAAAGAGTTGTAAGACTTTGTACTTACAATTGTTCTTGAAATAAATTAGAAATAGATTTTGTGATAAGAAAAAGTTGTGAGTCTTTGAGCTCATACTAGTTCTTACTGTTTTGTGTAAAAGAGAATAAGATATTTCAAACTTTGTGCTGCTATAATTTGTTTTTGATATTATTAGCATAGAAAAGGGTAGATAGGACTTCGTATATTCAAGTCTTTGAGTTTGATATTGTTGTCCTGTCCCGAAGGAAGTGACGAAAGTCTTTGAGCTTTCAAAAAACTTCATTTCCTTTTTCTCATCTTATTTCAAAAAGTTGTTATTGTTATTCTAAGTTAACTTGCTATCATTTTTCTATGAAGAGAAAATGATATTGGCTTTCTTGAAGAAAGAAGAAAGACTGTTGTCTCATCCTGTTTAGTTTTAGATTAGATATAGATAGGAGGAGCCTTCCTTTAATTAAGAGAGTTTTACTCACACACTAGCCACAATTTTGTATATTTCCCTAAGTGTACAAAATTTTCAACAAATGCTACCTCTTGTCAACACTATGGGAAAGTTTTTACAAACTTTTTGAAGCAATATAATACTAGTCTTTCCCATCATTATAAAGGAAGAGGAACCCTCGTCCCCCACCCCCCGCCACACACACATCTTTGCAAGGTAATTTAATAATGACCAATTAAACTACTTATCAAGATTTTTCAAAGTGATGTTGAATCTTAATCAGAAGAAAACCACACACCTCTCTCTCACTCTCACACAAACACACATATTTCTTTCCAAGGTAATTTAATAATGACCAATTAAACTACTTATCAAGATTTTTCAGAATTTGAATCAGAAGAAAACATCAAATGAGAAGTGTGACAGTATACATGGTGTTTCAGTGTTTTCAAGGAACCGTGTGTTGTTGCATCACATGTTCCATACGAGGTATAAGGAACAAAGAAATTTACAGCAACATTTCTAGACAAGTACAATATCAGTGCAGATCAACTATAGCAGTGTTTTGTGATAATTTTATGTCATTTCAAACCATATTCACTAGACAGAGATCTTGCCCAACATCTTCGAATAAATCCAATCTAACAGAACAAAATAAAGAATTTGCTTTGGTGGACTGACTTTATTTGAATATTAACTCTTTGTTGAATCTCCTCTTCTTTTCCATGTTCCTTGTTTTAAACCTCGTTTTTGTTTCATAAAGGAAGCTCTGAGTTCCAAAATGGCTTTTTGAACATTTTGGTGGTCAAACAACTCCCCTTTCTGCAATATAGCACTTAAAAGCCTAATTGGTTTAAAACTAGGGCTTTAACCTCGTGACATTCCATCTCTACCGGACAACTTCGCTCAGTGAACAACTTTTAGTTAAAGTTGTAATCATAGAATTACATTTAGATTTCGCTTGGATTTGCCGGATGCTTTTACGCTCCTGCTCAGGCTTGCTCTTGACAAAAGATTCAGTAAAAACTCGGTAAATTAAAAACCATAAAGTTTAAAGACAGTCCAATCGATCTTTGAGAAGTACCTACCTTTATTTAAATATCACTCTTTCAGATATCAAAAATAGCATGTCCAGTTTGTATATCATTATACTGTCAACGTTAGCATAAGATGAAAACAAAGATGGCAACTACTTGCCCTAATAACAAAAAATAAAAGTAGCCTTTCTGGAACCGAGGGCAAACAACCATACTTTAAGTGCTCGGTTGTTTTCAAGTCAAAACTTATGTTATTCTTCTTCTCTTGTAAACATCTGTAATTTGTGACATAACCAGAAAGATTCTTGGATAGCTACCCTATGTACTTCTTTTATGGCTATATCAGATAAGTTTTAAGTTTACATGAAATTCTGTTCAGCTATTTTTATTTCACTGTTCTACAAATATTAGGGTTTCTTCATCCAAATATGGAAGTTATAGTGTTTCCATGGAAAATGTTCAAAGAAGTTATTTCAAAATGATTACATTTGCAGCTGCCTAGAGCAGTGATGCCTTTGCAGCGGAATTAGAAGCAAAGAAACACTAACAAAATTAGGGATAAACAATTACAGCTTGTGTCACTGCCGAGTCTGCTATCAAGTTGGTGCAGCAAAACTCACCCATGCATGCTTGGTATAAAACTGATTCTGGCAGAGATTCGCAGTCTCAATAATATGGTTGTAGTAAATACAAAAATTTAAAACTACAGAGAAAATTACACTAACAGTCTATCCAGTGACAAGATGGCATACAAAAGAGCAGACGTTAAAAATGTTGATTTGAAAGTGAAGATGGACATGTTCATCTATCTGTAGTTGTGTGAACACCCTATCATTGGACCCATTGTGATGCACACATTCAAACTACATCCCTCATCATGCGTATTTCAATCTGACACATCCTCCAAACATTGTCATGCCATGCCTCACCTGTCTTAATTACATGGGTTTACATGCAACAATTGAAATATATGCAGAAAAACAATTTCAAAGAGACCAAACCCATTTTGATTCGCAATGAAACATATCAATGCCTGCAAGTTAACTATCTTCTGCAGCAAATTACAACGATTCCTCCAAATTATTCGATTTTGCAGGGCCCAAAAAATAAGCATCTGTAAAACATTGGCATATGAAACAGGTGTATATGGCTAAGGATAATACTCACAACATTACCAATTTAACATGAAAAACACTTCTTTTCAGTAAAATCATGGCTATAATTAATAATTTGAGAACACATTGATAAGAGAGGAAGAGATCATGTTCCTGTGTTCACGTGTGAGATTTTTTACATCCAACTAATTACAGAAGCTGCTGACTGGAATTTTTGACCATTTCATCTCTAGGAGGTAACTGTTCCATAAAAATTCAGTTTGCACAACAAAGTCAGCCCTTGTTCGTAAGGATCAATTTAACATTCTACATAACCTTTTCATCAGAGCTATTAGATTGGTTGCATTTTTCATCTGCTTCACTTGAACTACCATCTAAATCACTGTTGGACTCATTTAATTCATCGTGCTTGCCCATCCCTTCCTTCACATCAGAAGGGAATGAGGAAAAAAAGGAATGATTGTAATAAGGGTGTGAACGATGAAACCCATACAAAGGTGGAATGGATTGGCATCCGTATGAAGAGTACGGATACATATTCTTAGGATATGAATTTACATTGTGCCACATAGGCATAGACAAAACCCCATTAGGTGGGCGCTGAACAGCAAAAGGGGTGAAAATAGCATAAGGTGGCAGAGGGGGAAATGGACTATTGCGAAATGCAGTGCTTGAGGTTATAGCAATATTGGAGGAGGCAGATGCAGAAGGAAATGTGTGATGTGGTAGTGAAGGAAGAGCAGCTCCAGTAGTCACTGGAAAAGTAGGGAAGCCTACAAGCCCAAACCGTGTTGACATGGACCTTGCTGAAATAGAAGGCATGTAAATTTTCTGTGGCATCTGAGGTTTGCTAAGGAGCAAAGGAGGTTTTTTCTTTCCAGATAATTTGCCTTGTCCTGAAACTCTTTTTCCTTGCAGTGAAGGTGCATTTGTCATAGCCTGCTGCAGAACCAAAGGATGTACGTGTGTTTCAATAATAAATTTTTAAATATTTATACCCAGATTACATTTCAAATGTTAATGGAGGAATCTTGCTTGAAAGATATAGCATGAAGGTTGGATAACTTAAAATAATGTGTACAAAAAAAGTGTTTTCTTACTGTTGCATATAATATTGGGTATGTATGAAACAGTTCCTCCCCTTCCGTATCTTCATCTGACCTGTGATTTAGCACAATATGGTGAATCTACCTAGCATTGAAAGGTAATACGTATATCATGCAAAACATCGACAGAAGCACTATTTATAATTTAGATTCACTCATACAACTAAATTTGTATTTGCTGAAGCCCTTGATATTAACATGCATGATTGTGAATGCATCAACACAAGTAAATAGCATGCTTGGTTACCAAAAAAGATTAGCAAGAACTTAATAAGGAAAAGAGAATGTCACTGATTATAGAGAGCAATGATTTAAATATTAATATTGTAGTAAATTGTAATACTTATACTTCATTGCAGATGCATTTATTGGGACAAAGCACATGAATACACCACATAATTAGCCCATGTTATCAGATACACCTTCCCCCTCTCCATATATATATTCCAATCTTTTTTGAAAGCTTGTCAGTTCTTACGTGCCATACCCATAGCTTATCTGCATATGACCATCCAACTTAAAGTGTAGCTTTACCAATAAAGTTGATTTTTTTGAGCAGCATACTTTTACTGATCAAGTATTGGAATCTGAAATTATATGCCGTGAGTTGCATTCTGTATGTGAAACCAGAAAATAGTAATATGGCAAGTTGAAATATTATCTCTTCAATATTTGCTTTTTGATGTAAGCTTATTTTCCCAGTTCACTTCATGTTTGAAATTGCCATATATTTTCCATCATTGTTTGTATCTATATGCCTTTGTTATTGTACTTGATAACTTTGGCATAGAAATCGGTGGAACTGCCTTGTATGTTCTTGATATATCTACATTATTTGGTATTAGTAGTGACATAAGAGGTAATATTCCGCATAAACCTGCTTTAGTACATTTGGTAGATTCAAGCTGCTTATGCTGCTAAAAATGCATGGAAAATCATTATTTGCATGGGAAGGAAAGGAAGATTTGAACTGAATTAGTTAAGACAAACAGTCAAAACCAAATACCCTTGAACTTCTCTTTTAGACTAGGTTGCCAGATTCTTCCAGAATTTCTCAGGGTCCTGGTTCGGTTCTGCAGAAATTCTGGTCCTTTACAAATCCTCTACAAATTCTTCCAGGGTCCCGTTTTTGCCTTGTGGGTTCACTGAGAAGGACCTGGGGAGAATTTTGGGGAATTTGCAGCAAATTTCAAATTCAGCAGCAGAACCCGAGCCGAATTTGGGCACTAAACACGTTTTTTTAATATTTTTAAAGTTTTTTTATTGCCTATTTTAATGTTGACATTATTATTTTTGAACTGAAACATTGATATGGTGGTGGATTTTGGCATTTTGCTATGTTATTTGCCATTTGGACTATAATATTAATATATATGGTGGTATATTTTGCTATGTTACTTTACTCTTAGTCTATTAGCATAGTTGACATTTGACAGTGGTGTATTATGAACTTATTTGCTGCTGCATATATGTATATATTTTCTATTTTTTATTTTTATATGTTTTTGTACGGACGAAACCAAAGCGAACCCAAACCCACCCCCAAAAAAATTTGAATGAATTTTCAAACCCAAATCTCGAACCAGAATCCGAATCCGAACCGGGACCGGCAACTTAGGTTTTAGATAATTAGAAATAATAATACTGCATGGGAGATCATACAATACACAGCAATCATGGTGACTGGATTACCAGCTGCATGTCTTGACTGCTCTTTGAAACTGCTAGCACTCTTCCACAGCACATAAAATTACAGAAAAGCATGATAAACTGAAAACAACACCTAAAAACCACCGACTTCTAAAACAAAAAATAACAAAATCTAATACTTTAAAGCCTAGAGATAATATTTCAAACAAAAGACTAGTTATCAATAACTGTCACGCCATTTCTTATTGTCTGCTTGTTTAATCAGCAACATTAGCTTCATGAGCCATTTGCCCTATGTGGCTATTGCTTTCAGTCTGATACATTAATCCTACCTCCAATAAATAAATTGAATATTTTGATTCATTTTTTCTGGAACAGTAAATATTTTGCACACCAAGAGTTCATTGATAGAAAAGCATAAATAAATTGAATACTCTTAAGATTCTCTCATGTATAGATGAAACTTTCAACAAAACAGTTGAAGTTAAGGTAAGTTACGCTCAACATCAAAGCTCTTTCTCTAGTTTGTGAAACTAAATACCTGTAATACTTCTGAAGCAAATCCAAGTTATGATACTTAGTTTCTTTCTGAATAAAATCATTTGGAAATCCAGCCATGAAGAGAAGTGTAATGCCCAAGGCCTTAAAAAAAAAGCTCCCAGTTCTTATATGAACTAGTAATGCCATTTGACATATCAAAGGCCCAAAAGATTTAAGTTTATTCCTCCCCATGCGTTGTCTAACATACCTGCAAGAACATCAATTTCCACAATTGTTAATAATGAAATAGTGCACAAGATCAAGGAATTCATGTCCTTTCATCCATGCAACTCAAAATTCTATATGATCCATAACTTGGTGCTCAAAATATTGTGTGTTTCGTCCGTTAAAATACTTGTTCATTACTCTTACAGAGAGGGTTAGAAAAGATGACCTTTATAAAGCTCCACAATCTATTGCATGATGATGCATTTGTAGATGCTAGTAAAATATGAAAATGCAGAGGGAAATTACTTCTAAATTTTTTGATATCCCAAAATCAAACATTCTTTATTTAGTTTAGCTTCTATGAATTTTACTTGTCAGCTTTGTTTTAAATCTTCTCAAGGATTACAAAAGAGGGACTCTCTAACACCATACTTTTTCATCATTATGAATGAAGGCCTAAAGAATATCCGAACCAAACAAAAACAGAATACCAGCAATTGCTTGAGGCCCCAGGTCCTCTCATTTTATGTTTGCATGTCACCTAACTAATAACCACACTTATCAAGATAAGCACAATCCATGCTCTGCTCTAGGTTGATCAGCTAGCTTCACTGAACAATGGTCAAGATTCACATATCTTCAATTGCCACCTTCAATGAACCAAAGCAAGGAAGCACATCATTCTCAGTATATTGGGCTAAAAAGAGGTCCAATGTAAAACATCATATTTGGAAGCTGAACTGCTCCAACAGTCACTGACTTCCACACTAAGGTATCTGCAGTTGCAATCAATGGTTTTCACCACAGGGTGTATGCAGCTGATTCAATCAATTCTTCAGGATATGCAAGTATATTATATGACCATACAACCCTATCTAAGGAGATGGAAGTTTCTATCACATGTACTCAACAAAGTTTTATGTGGAGGATTAACAACCAGTTTAAGTTCCCAACAATGGCCTAGACTTGTATAACAGTCCAGAAAAGTAGAGGGCCCAACATCAAAACACTCTAGGCTTTCAATTGGGTACTTGCATGAAACTTGATTGGAAACTACTTTAGAAATAATTAATCCCATGGGGGAACACCTTCCTGTAAAATATCTTGTTTCCCTTTTCACATTAATGTTCTAACTTTTCCAGCGGTTTCCAAAAGGTTCCATCATTATAGTAGTGAATTTATAATGGCCAAACAGCACAGCTTCTGCAGGGTAATTAGAAAAGTTATCAAGTATTGGAAACTTCAATTGGATTGCTGTCCTTTAATGTAGCCATGATTGCAGATGGAATTGTGATTGTTGCAGGTCTTATGCATGGGGTGAGTTTCCTAGGATTGGGATCAGATAAAAAATATCCATCATACCTACTAAATTGAGATGAATAACCCAACTGATCTACTCTGGCAAGAACAGATACCTCAAATAGAGAATCAATAATGAGGGGAATGCTCTACAAGTTGTACATACCTCTATCAAAAGAAGCATGCGACCTCTCAGACTAAACAATTGTCCAAGTTATGGGAAATATGAAATTATCTGAAAGGTAAATAATTCCTTATGCTTCTCCTTCATCCAAAGTCATCCGAATACTAGGCGCATGGAGGATGATCCTATCTTAGTAAAAGACATGATTATGGACTATGCAAAGAAAAACCAAAGACATAGTTAGCCAATAAACAGTTAAATGCTCAGAAGATTTCTTCCAATAATGTGCTACTTTATTCAATGCAATAATAAATAGATCGACATGGATGGTACAGATACCAAAGCTGAGAATGAGAACTCTGTTGACTAGAAAAGGATAATCAAATCAAATTGGTTTGCCTAGAGTCCTAGACTAATCTCTGTTATTCTATCTTCAATGTAAATTAGTGAATGAGTATATATATATAACATAGTTACAAGATGTTAGAAAGTAGTTAGAAAACGGTTCATATCCCATAATTGGTGTTAGTTTACCTTCCAACTACTAACGATTGTTGATGGTTGATGTTTGAGTTCTATATTTTGTAGATTAAATGTTGTGCAAATGGCACATGTGCAAGATTGTTGAATATATGAATGACCACTAGGTGGCACATGAATAGTTTCCTTTGCAAGTACATGCTTGGTGGCATGCACTGTTACAGATGCTTGCATGATAACAAAAGGTGGCACAAAGACTTGCTCACTATCACCAAGTGTCATCATCGCTTGTGTGTGGACACAAAGAATCATAATTGTCTATGCAAGGTTTCCTAAGGCTTGTGTTTTTGTGCTCTAATCATCAGCCTGTTGATGTGTTTTTTACGACACTTCGAACACAAAATAAAATACTAAGTATTCCATCCTCTCTTGAACAAGGAAACCTGATATGCTAAACTCCGTGATCAAATAAGGCAACCCCAAGGTTTACAATATGAACAATCGACTTTATGTTGGATAGACTCAGTGTATTGATGTGATATTGCTGGTAACACAAAGGGACTTATGTTTTCCCAGAACATGGAACACTTAACTAACTTGAAAAATAAAAGACAAAGATGAAAGGTTAAGGAAATCTAAGTTAATGCCTAACGATGCAAGAAATAATTGCTGACTTAGTGAGCCATACCAAGCTTTTCTTCACCATGAGGAAACAACTACACAAAGATGGTGCAATCTCCTAAGAGTACACAAATGATTTTCAAGTCACTTATGCATATCAACACCATGAACAATGAGCATAGAGAAATTGAAGTTAAGCTTTCGATATTAGTTTAGAATAACCATGAACTACAATTTGCAATCAAAAAATCACAAATTGTATGAACATATAGGCTTCACCATTAATCAACAATAAGATATTCCATCAACTAATTAACTCCATATAAACAAATCTAAAACTTGAGAAGTAGAAACCATGCAACTTGTGGAAACAACACATAAAGATCCACCATATCTTCAATGAAAATCATATGTTTATTCCAACATAGCCTTGGCAACAATCCCGGATCTCCTCCTACTACTACTACTTCTTACTCCTAACACTGTTAACCTTTACAAATGAGAAGGCGCAGCCTTATGTAGAGGTCTTGATTACAAATGAATGGCCTAGCTTAATTTGAAATCAATGGCCGAGATAATTCCATGAAACCCTAATCGGGGTAGTTACAACAACCATCGCCTTACATTAACTATTTGACCAAGGAGATTATTACAACATTTTGGACAAATGTCCTTCCCTTGAATTCGGACCAATGAGAAATGAGGCTAGGTACATTGAAAAAAATATTTGATGTAGTGCCACATGTCACTTGATCTTCCTTGGATGAGTCAAGTTCAATGCACTTGGGCATGTTGACTTGGAATGACCGGATTGATTGATAATGATCAAGCACCACCTCAGAGTGCACGCATCCCTAGCAATATCTCTTGATACTCAACATTTCCAATTGAACATTCAATCTTTGAGAATGAAATCTCTCATAGATTTGTGTCTGTAGGTGTGAGAGATCACCCAAGGACATCACTATAGGAAGCCTCAATCAGAGGTTGCATTTGAGTTTTCAATTACAGACTTTGGTGGAGGATTCAGAGAATTTCCAAAGGTTGCATTTGAGCTTCCAATTACAGGTTTTGGTTCATATCTTTCAGAGGAAGCTCTTTTTTTTTTCTCTGTATTGTTTCTAGCATCTTTCTACAGCTAGGTAATATAGATTGATATATAATGTGCAGGGTTATAGATTTATTTAAAGGGTTGCCAGGCAAGATTGTGAAGTCATTAAAAAGACAATTTATCTGCTTTTTACAAGGGTTTACAGGCAAAGTATGGATGCCATTAATTGCAAATTTTGGTGAAGTATTTCAGAGGTTTTTTATCAACTGATTGGAAAGGGATTGAGAAAGGCAGATTTATGTTATTTCTTGTGTTCCCAAACAGCCATACTATCCATAGGGCCAGCTGTACCTGCCAAGAGGCCACATGTACAGCTACAGGGGCCTGTGTAAGAGCTAAGGGCAGATTTTGGAAGGGTTTCAGATCCAAATCAGATTGCATAGATTTATTCCAATTGGTCGTCCCAACTTTAACCTTCAGTCTTTGGATCTCCAGTTGGTGCATGGATTCTGGAGTTGTCAGTTGTATCCACATTGTGGGTTTGCATTGGATGAGCTTTGTCACAAATACTGACTATTGCCTATAGCTGATCAAGAATATTTCCAGCTTTTGTATTGACTCCAATTTATCTATCAAACCTGGTATGTTTAATCATTCAAATATTGCACTTAGCAGTAAAGGGTTTGGAATTGTTAAAAGGGTGTTTAATTATAGTTTGCAATTTCCTCTCATTAATTATTTTCAGGTTTTTGTATTTTCAATTCAATACCAAAAGACATAAAAGCAAAAGCAAAAAAACAGATCGAAAATATCCCAAATTCTGGAAATTTAAAAAAAAATAATCGGGGGGGATATTTCAGTTTTTATTTTTATTCTAAGACTGCTGCTGAATGAACCTACTCAACCTCCACACAAGGGTTTCAAGAATATGTAAACACCAAGAATAAATGCTCTTCTCAAAAACTCCAGTTATAGGCACTTTTTTGTGACTATAATACTTTCTATTTTATTTCACTTTTTCCCTCAATAATAAAAAATAAAGTGACTTTTCAAACTCTTCTAATTTGACATTACATTTAATCCTTGTTTTCTAAGTCACTTTTAATATTACTTTTAAAGCAACTTTTTAAATCACCACGCTGTTCCCCATGCCTTGAATTATCACTTTTGGCCCACTTTTGAAAACATTGTATAACGTTCACCACCCCTTAAATAAATAAATAAACATAAAAAAAGCCTTTTAATTTCCTATATAAAGTGACCTTTTAATTTAACTTTTTTTTTCGGTGCAACAATAAGTCACTTGATTTCTTTGTAATAATTTTCTTTTTTAAATAATTTCATATCAGATGTGTTCTAATTTTCCACTTTACAACAATTCAAGTATTTAATCATTTAGGGTACTAGACCTAGTAATTAAGCATGTTCTAATATTTGTTATAGCATTTAATCATTTATTGCCCAATATTTTTAAAAATATAGCACTAGTAGTCATGACTTTAAAATTGTTAGTATCGATATGAGTAGCAATAATTAAATGAAATTTATTCCTTAGATCTAAAAAGCAACAAATCATGTGATGCCACATTAGCTCACCAATAAATCAAGACTTAATGCACAACTATTAGTCTAACCTTTTTTTGGACCTTTTTGGACACCTCAACAAAAAACATGCTAATGTGGAATCGTATTTGATAATGTGGACTTGAAACATCAGTTATAAGTAGGGGACTTGCCAAGACAGCTATTGTAAAAAAATGGAAGTGATTTGAAATTGCCACATAGTATTTGGAGATGCACGTAGTTAGAACTTAGGGTGTTCAACTACTAGGTCATTTCCCCTAATTATTCAGTTATTAACCACACAACCACCAAAATTACAAAAAATAATAAAATGAACCAATATGAATTCTAACCACACAAGGGTCTTTGAGTGATCCTCAACATTTATTAGATGAACTCAGCAGTGACTCTATGATGGGATATAGTGAATATGAACTTGGCAAGGTAAGAGATAATTTGCATAATCATATATTGAATGTTGGCATGTGTTCACAATGACATTATTAGAAATTACAAAGAGAACAATAGATCTACTTTGCTCAAATTCTTTGAGAAAGAAGGATTAATGTTGGAAGAAGATGTAATGTACCCAACTGCACGGTACCCGAATTTCACCTTTGGCAGGTTTTCACTCTCGCCAGGATTACACTCTCGGTGTACAAGATTACACTCTCGACGTACTACACCTTCGGCGGGTTTCACTCTCGGTGGAACTACACCTTCGGCAGGTTTTCACTATCAGCGGGATTACACTCTCGGCATATTGGATTACATTCTCGGCGTTCTAGATTACACTCTCGACGTTCTAGATTACACTATCGGCGTACTACACCTTCGGCGGGTTTCACTCTCGGCGGAACTAAACCTTCGACAGGTTTTCATTGTTGGCAGGATTACACTCTCAGTGTTCTAGATTACACTCTTGGGCGGGTTTCACTCTAGGTGGAACTACACCTTCGGCAGGTTTTCACTGTCAGCAGGATTACACTCTCGACGTACTACACCTTCGGTGGGTTTCACTCTCGGCGGATCTACACCTTCGGCAGGATAAGTATTTCTTGAGCCTTGTGTAATTTGCCAACCATCGAATGTTACTACTCAAATTATGCAACAGAGTTGCACGCAATATACTCTTCGAATATATATATTTATATTAGTTTAGTGCACAGAAAAACTCTAGGGACATGTATTTCATCTAGAACTCGATTATAAATGTATCTTCAAATGAAGGCATTACAAATTCGAACCACCAACAGAATAGGGTGAGGAGGTACTCCCACCGAAACTGCAAATACAGAATAGGGGGGATCTTGCATCTTTGAAACTGCAACTGAATGAAACTCCAACTGGAATTCGCAAATACAAAGAAAACATCAAATTCACCATCCAACAACTATGCCAAACTCGACCTTATAAAGAGCTTCGAGAAGTTTCCCGAAGGGTTACAAGCAGGCCGACAATAGTTTATTATTTTATTAATTTCGGTCCCTTTATTTAATGATTAAATTAATTAATTTTATAAGTCCTTATGATATTATTTAAAATTTAGGACCACTTAATTAAGTCACTTTATTAAAATTGGGGTCATTACAATCCTCCCGGCCCAAAGATTGCTTGCCCTCAAGCAATCCGTAACTATCTGTCATCTGACAAGCTCTGAGATCCCAGACCATGCGCGGATGCTGGTAGCCATATCCGCTAAAAGCTTGACGCTGCACCATGCCTGCGAGCACCACCTGCAAATCCCCAATCAACTTGCGCTACTCCACTCTGATATAAACATTGCCCTACTCGAAGTTGAGGAATAATTCATCAAAATCCAATTTTCTTTCTTCATATAGATGCCACTCACAAGGAGAGATGACAATCATGCACGCCTCATGCCCAACCAAAGGGTAAACTTCGTATTCAACCAACTGTAGAGATTGCTCCTGTAAGGAATCATTGCTAGAGTTCGCATCTCCATGAATTTGATCAACCACAATTGGCTTGACAAAATTCATACAAACATCTTCATCCTTGCAGTTATCATGAAAGTTTAAGTGTTCTCCACTTGAAGAGACAATTGTTGTCTCTGGCTTGTCCATATCCTCCTGTCGTTGGGGTGAACATGAGAACTTGTCTTCATCTTTCTTTGATTCTGATTGAGTTCCATATTCAAGATCCAACTCCTCTTTTATTTTCCTTACATGGTACCTATCAAAGGATTCGGTAGCCTTGATCTCCTCAGGTTCACTTGAGTATTCATTAAAGATTCTAATAACCTCCTCATGCACAAGTAAACTTTTTCTTGTTAGAACTAGATATTCTTGAAATGTCAAAAGATTCTTCCTTTTTGATATTTGTTATACCACTTGGTGATTTTATTGGCAACAATTTCATCATCCCTTTCTTCCATTTTATGTAGTCATCCCAAGCATTCCACAGGCTGGCAGGATTTTGGCTCTGATACCACTATAATGTACCCAATCGCATGGTACCCGAATTTCACCTTCGGCAGGTTTTCACTCTTAGCAAGATTACTCTTGACGTATTGGATTACACTCTCGGCGTACTACACCTTCGACAGGTTTCACTCTCGACGGAACTACGCCTTTGGAAGGTTTTCACTGTCGGCGGGATTACACTCTCGACGTACTGGATTACACTCTCGGCGTACTACACCTTCGGCAGGTTTCATTCTCGACGGAACTACACCTTCGGCGGGTTTCATTCTCGACGGAACTACATCT